>NW_027361717.1:12712500-12960000 GCF_039654945.1 Dendrobates tinctorius | reverse complement strand
TTAAGGTTTAGGGTCAGGGTTAGGGTTAAGGGTTAGGGTCAGGGTTAGGGTTAGTAAAGTCATGGTTTGGGTTAGTGTGAGGGGCCACCTAATGTTGGAAAAAAACGCAAACGCGGTAAAAACGCACTAAAAACGCATACAAACGCATAAAAACGCTGCGTTTTTTTCATGCATGCTCATAAAAATGCTTGAAAAAAACGCAGCAGTTGTATGCTTTTGTATGCGTTTTTTCAATGCGTTTTTTTGCGGGAAAAACGCGCTGCAAAAAAAAGCAAGTGTGAAACTAGCCTTAGCGCTATATAAAAAATAAAGATTATTATTATTATCCTCAATTGATTACAGACATGTAAAAGTACTCTCCCTCCCTGTGTCCAGCGCCCACTCTTCACCGGTCTCTGTATATTGACTGTATTGATGTGTACTGTAGTCGTTACGTCACTGCTGCAGTCAATCACTAGGCTTAGCGGTTCTGCTTATGTAGACAGTACAAGACATTGAGCTCAGTGATTTGGCTGCATCAGTCACTTGCACTATAGACCCTACGTTACCACTGCACCGAAAACAGAGATCAGAGCGGCGGTGGAGAGCTAGCACTGGAGCAGGGGAGGGCGGGTACCATCTGTGTTTTTTGTTTTATATGTCTGTGTTCATTTGTGAACCAACTTTTTACAGTTAAAAAACCCTTTAAGAAGTGTGCTGCACTTAAAATATTAGGTTCATCTTACTCCAGCTAACAGCGTATTAAAAATGACATATGAAGCACCAGTTCTCCCATTGTGTAAAGATTGAAATTCACATTATTTTAATGCTGTAAACCATTACGTCCGACAACACAGTTTAATAAGGACACAATACAATAACCTTACAAATCTTGGTGCCAAAGATTCAGTTTTGGACTTTTGTCCAATCTCCACGGAAGTCCACTGTTGTAAGAGGACGCAAGGTCGCACCGTAAAATCCCATGAGCGACTGCCAGGTCATCAGCTTATTGTCGATGTCCTGTATCGTTTAGAGATTCCAGGACATGGAGAGTAAAATGTCAGTGACCTCCAATCTTGGCGAGCTCCTGGATGAGGAGGACCGTCAGGAGAGGCAGAGGATACAGAGAGATCTTCTGAACATGAAGGAAGAGTTAGAGAAACAGGTAAATATATTACATTTCCCTCGGACCCTTGCTAGCAATAAAATTGCTTCTCATAAACATCTGCTTTTTTCACCAAAATATGTCTTTTCAGAGGACAGATTGGAAGAGGAAGATCAAAGATATGAAGACGATCCACAACATAGAGAGAGAAGAGGTAGGGAAGATTCATTATAATCAGGATTAAAGGGAATTTGTCACCAGGTTTTTTCTACTCCATCTGAGAGTATCATAATGAAGGGGCAAAGAATCTGATTCTAGAAATGTGTCACTTACTGGGCTACTTGCTGCAGTTTTGATAAAATCACTGTTTTATCTGCAGATTTAGCAGTTCTCTGAATGTTGAGCCCTTTATTACCCCGCCAACACCACTGATTGGCAGCTTTCTTTGTACACTGTGCATAGGCAAAAAGCCACTCAGCGATGTGGGAGGGGTTATACAGAGTTTACGAATATTGGGGACTACATAGCAGTAGGTTTACTAATCATGATTTTATAGAAACTACAGCAAGCAGCCCAGTAAGTGACACATCACTGAAGTCTGAGTCTCTGTCTCTACATTATGCTTTTCTCAGATTAGGTAGCAAAAACCTGGTGACAAATTCACTTTAAGTTGCCAAAAAAATTCCTATAGTAGAGTTTTCTTTTCCAGTAATTGTTTTTGTAATACATCACCAGCTCATAAGTGAGAATAAAAGACTGAAAGCTTCATTGTCCAGTGACCAAAAGGCAAGAGATGAGCAATTTGAGTCCTCAATGCAGACGTTGCAGTCTACAATTAAGAGTCAAGGAAAAGTGATCAAGTCACAGGAGAAGAAAGTATGTTCAATGTTTTCCATCTTATATCTTACATATTATCACTAACGCTCAGTATCACCCACCGGATGGTCAGAACATTGGAGGTATTATAGATGATAAAACTTTACTGTGTGTTAACTTAAATACATGTATTTTTGGGGTGAAATGTTTGCAGTTGGGATTCATTAAAAACTTTCCACACTTTGCCAGTTGTAGCCTATGTGTTGCACCATCTATTTCTGAATGAGTTAAGTGACAACCCAACAGTGAGCTCGTTCTGAGATTCTATAACTATTACGTTCTTTCTTCAGAGCTCCTCTCAGCTGATTTATGAGCACATAAACGTTGAGCTGAACTCATAAATCAGCTGAGATGAGATTGGAAGAAGGAAGATAACAGTTATAAACTCTTCCGTCACAACAAGTTCACTTACAGGTTCTGAGTTAACTCTGCAACCAGCAATGCATAGTGCAACTCATAACAATATTGAAGGCGAAAATGGAAAATGGTGAATGAAGCTGAATTTCAAAAATGATTTTTAGCCATAAAAACATGCATGTAGGCAAGCAAAGAATGTCCTCGAAGGTCTCCGTATCGCTTGTGGTAGCTCTGTTTAAGAGATGTCTTTATGATTGGCTTTAAAAATAGTTCTCCCAGTAAGTGAAGGTGAGAAGCCAGTGTGACTGAGGGACCATTCTTAGAATAAGGGAGTTTAGGGAGATTGTATCGATTTTTGACCATCTGTAATAACAAATGCTGGAAATGAATAGATTTATTATCACGCCCAAAAAACTTTATATCCCACTATGTCAATAAGGCAGCTAAATAAGGCTGTATATGGTCAAAGCTAACTAAAAAGGGATTTACTTCTAATATATCCTGATATTAGTCATCTCAAAACAGCAATAACTTTTGTACATTCCCCTAAGTTCATGAATTACATTAAGTGAAAGTTGGCTGAACCTACAAATTTCAGTGAGATCTGACTCACATCTGATGTACGTGCAGCCTCCTAACTCTACCATGAGAAATGATGTAGGGGAAGAGAAGGTTACGGGAGTTTAAATGTCAACACCTGATCCTTTTGTAATAAACGGCTTTCTCCTCTCTTCACTTTGAAAACACATGAACATGCGAGTGCGTTCTCATGTATATCGAGGAGTGTGGTGAGATAACTGAGCGCTCATGAGTGTATCGGGGAGTGTACAGAGATAGTGGAGTGCTCCCGTGTATCGAGAACTGTAGAGAAATAACTGAGTGCTCATGTGTGTATCGGGGAGTATGGTGAGATAACTGAGCGCTCATGAGTATCGGGGAGTGTACAGAGATAGCGGAGTGCTCCCGTGTATCGAGAACTGTAGAGAAATAACTGAGTGCTCATGAGTGTATCGGGGAGTGTACAGAGATAGCGGAGTGCTCCCGTGTATCGAGAACTGTAGAGAAATAACTGAGTTCTCATGTGTGTATCGGGGAGTATGGTGAGATAACTGAGCGCTCATGAGTGTATCGGGGAGTGTACAGAGATAGCGGAGTGCTCCCGTGTATCGAGAACTGTAGAGAAATAACTGAGTGCTCATGTGTGTATCGGGGAGTGTGGTGAGATAACTGAGCACTCATGAGTGTATCGGGGAGTGTACAGAGATAGCGGAGTGCTCCCGTGTATCGAGAACTGTAGAGAAATAACTGAGTGCTCATGTGTGTATCGGGGAGTGTGGTGAGATAACTGAGCGCTCATGAGTGTATCGGGGAGTGTACAGAGATAGCGGAGTGCTCCCGTGTATCGAGAACTGTAGAGAAATAACTGAGTGCTCATGTGTGTATCGGGGAGTGTGGTGAGATAACTGAGCGCTCATGAGTGTATCGGGGAGTGTACAGAGATAGCGGAGTGCTCCCGTGTATCGAGAACTGTAGAGAAATAACTGAGTGCTCATGTGTGTATCGGGGAGTGTGGTGAGATAACTGAGTGCTCATGAGTGTATCGGGGAGTGTACAGAGATAGCGGAGTGCTCCCGTGTATCGAGAACTGTAGAGAAATAACTGAGTGCTCATGAGTGTATCGGGGAGTGTACAGAGATAGCGGAGTGCTCCCGTGTATCGAGAACTGTAGAGAAATAACTGAGTTCTCATGTGTGTATCGGGGAGTATGGTGAGATAACTGAGCGCTCATGAGTGTATCGGGGAGTGTACAGAGATAGCGGAGTGCTCCCGTGTATCGAGAACTGTAGAGAAATAACTGAGTGCTCATGTGTGTATCGGGGAGTGTGGTGAGATAACTGAGCACTCATGAGTGTATCGGGGAGTGTACAGAGATAGCGGAGTGCTCCCGTGTATCGAGAACTGTAGAGAAATAACTGAGTGCTCATGTGTGTATCGGGGAGTGTGGTGAGATAACTGAGCGCTCATGAGTGTATCGGGGAGTGTACAGAGATAGCGGAGTGCTCCCGTGTATCGAGAACTGTAGAGAAATAACTGAGTGCTCATGTGTGTATCGGGGAGTGTGGTGAGATAACTGAGCGCTCATGAGTGTATCGGGGAGTGTACAGAGATAGCGGAGTGCTTCTATGTATCGAGAATTCTAGAGAGATAACTGAGCGCTCATTTGTATCGATAATTGTAGCGAGATAACAGAGCTCATGTGTAAATCGGGGAGTGTAGAGAGACCGCTGAGCGGTCCTGTGTATGGTGGATTGTAGAGAGATAACTGAGCGCTCATGTGTATATCGGAGAGTGTAGAAAAATAAATGAGAACTCATGTGTGTCAAAGATCCTATAGAGATAAACATTACTGACCTGTAATATTTATCGAGCATTCTAGAGAAATAATTGAGTGCTCATATGTATATAGTGTAGAGAGATAACAGAGCACTTATGTGTATCTGGGAGCAGTGATGGGTGAACCCAAACAGTAAAGTTTGTGGTCCATACACAGACTCCAAACACTGACTTTTCACGGTAGTCTGTGTTACTGTACGGGTTCGGCAGACCGAACAAAGCTTGTTGAAAGGCTACAGCGCAGCCATTCAACAAGCTTTTCCGATGTGGGCACTATTGGACCCATCACAGTCATGCTAAGAATTGAAAGTATTTAACAAAATACTATTGAATAAATGGAAAAAATGATGTGGGGTCCCCACTATTTTCCATAACTAGCTAAGGGAAACAGGCAGCTGTGAGCTGGTCTTATACTGGGAAGAGGCCAATATCCATGGATTTCCCAGTCTATTAATATCAGCCCCCAGCTGTCTGCTTTTCCTTTGCTGGTTATTAAAAATGACATGGGGTCCCCCCTATTTTTAATAACCAGCTAAGCAGACTTCTGCGAGCTGATATTATCAGACTATTGGACTCTTCCCAGCCTAATAACACCAGTGCTCATCCGCCCTAGAACTGGCATATCCATTAGATTCCCCAATTCTGGCTCTTAGCATTGGCTTTTCCAAACTGCTCTGGTGCGGTGGCGATTGAGGAAATGGCAATGGGGGATTGATGTCTGCTAACATCAAGCCCATGGTCTAGTAATGGAGAAGCATCTAAAAGACACTCCCATTGCTAACCCAGTAAGTATAAAGAGAAGAGAACACACCAAAAATGTATTTATTTGAAAAAACGCACACAAAAAAAATATTTATTTGAAGAACAATTTCCCAACGAGTTCCCTCTTTCCCTCTTTCCTCCATTTATTCAAAAAAATAATAATAATCCACAGGATCTGCCGTAATCCATAATATGGACATCTCACGACGATCCCAGTCCTCTTCATCCAGTCTATGGAGATCCATTCAGAGAATACAGCTCCATAGACTGGAGCAGCAGCCTCTGCTGGGTCTTGTGATGCGCTCCGTGAGACCCGGCTGCTGTGAACTGAGGTGACGTCAGTGTAAGGTAACCTCAGATCACAGTGGCTCATTAGTCCGGCACTTGTTCTGCCCTAGTGAGAACTGTCCACTCTTAACTGAGATAACCTTACTGACGTCACCTCACTTCACCTCAACTGGGTCTCCCTAGGGCAGCGTGAGTGCCAGACTAATGATCGACCGCTTAGTTCGGCCCTCGCACTGCCTTTGTGAGACCCGGACGATGTGAACTGAGTTGACGTCCATGCGTCCGCCAATCCCTGTCAGGGAGTTCAGAGAGATATCTGTCTCCCAATTGCCATCTCATGAGTATCGCCGGCTTAAGGCTTTATGTACACAGCCGAGCGATATGGCATCTTCCTGGTGCTGAATGTTTGAGCTATTTTTTCCCTAGAAACGATGATTCTGTGAGAGTATAAATCTATATACTGTATACAGCAGCTAATGCAGGGTACTATGATTTTTTGCCTCATATGCCCATATAAACTGATTGAAGAAAAGTTCCAAATGTTTCTATGTGAAAACGTCATGTGCATGAAGCCTAAGTCATATAGTGATTTACGATTTACATTCATTTGTAAAAGTGACTTGTAATAATTGCAATAAAACATCTTTCTGTGTCGTCAAACAATATTTGTCACCTTTTACCCTCTCAGATCAGAGAACTGAGCACAAGCAGAGAATTCACGGAGGGTAAGTACAAACACAGACTTTTACTGTGTATATCTAGGTATACACACATACATTTAATGCATTTAAAACGTATTCATATCCCATGAACTTTTCCACATTTTCTCACGTTACACTCACACATGTAAATTTATTTTGTTGGAATTTAATGTGAAATACCAACACAAAGTAGCAAGAATTTTTTACATTTAAAGGAAATTATCATTAGCATTTTTTAAAAAAATATTAATCTGAAACTCGTGTCACACATTTGTATTTATCCCCCTCGGTCAGTACTTTGTAGGACCATCTTTCACTGCAATTACTGCTCTATGAGTTTTATGGTATATCTCTACCAGCTTTGCACGTTTAGAGACTGAACGTTTTGCCCCTTCTTCTTTGCAAACTAGCTCTAGCTCAGTGAGATTGCATGGAGGTGTCTGTGAGCAGCAGTTTTCAATTCTTGCTCCAGATTCCCTATGGGATTTAGCTCTGTACTGGCTGGGACATGAACACACATGATTATGCTATGCTCTAAATCATCCATTGTAGTTCTGGCAGTATGTTTAGGGTCGTTGTTCTGCTGAAGATGAACCTTTCCCCCCAGTCTCAAGTCTTTCGCAGCCTCTAACAGGTTTTCTGCCAGGGTTGCCATGAATTTAGCTATATCCTTCTTTCCATCAACTCTAACCAGCTTCCCAGTTCCCGCTGAAGAAAAGCATCCCCACAGCATGATGCTGCCACCACCATGTTTGACAGTGGAGATGGTATTTTCAGGGTGATGTACAGTGTTACTTTTCCACCACACATAGCATTTTGCATTTAGCCTAAAAAGTTCTACTTTGGTCTCATCTGATCAGAGCACCTTCTTCCACATACTAGCTGTGTCCCCTACATGGCACATGCAAAACTGCAAAATACATTTACATAGAGAGCAGATATTACACAGTCTTACTTTAAACCTTTCCATTATAATGCAGCACCTCAGGTTGCACAAGTGGTTTTGCCAGTGGGAGAAGCAAAACCAGAAGCAAGCGAAGAGTCAAGTAATGATGGTTAGTGGAGCATATACTGTATATATATATATATTTATGACTGCCTTTCCAATTCCTTCTTAAAGACTAGAGCATATGTTGGGGCTAGTGGGCATCAGAGAGAAGCCTCACTATCACATGTAATACCAGCTTTGTCCTGCAAGTAGCAGTTAAAGGGAATCTGTTAGTAGGATCCACCCACCTAATCTGTCTATATGGACATACAGGTAATTGCAAGCTCAAAAATATGATGTCTTGATATCTATAATCCTATATCTTATTCCAGAGAAATGCACATTTTTCTTATATGTAAATGAGCTGTTAAGGACTATGGGCCGTACACCGGTCTCCCTGAGAATTTGCCTCCAGAGATTATTTCCTATGAAAGGGGGAGTTACCAGTGTGAGACATGTAGCTAACATAGAACAGTAGAACTTAATTTTGTATTCTCATTACAAACACATATGCTGCAGCTCTCACAGCTCTGCGGTATTATAGCTCTGCAGATGTGTCAGGTATAATCACACACAGCTCTGCAGTAAGATCAAAAGAGTAGAGCGGCCAGCATATATCACACTGATAACGTCCGCTTCATGTAAAATAAGCTCTGGAGATAGATTTTCCTACAGATCATTGTCTGGTCCATAGATCTTAATAGCTCATTTACATATAGGAAAATTGTGGATTTCTCTGGAATAAGACATCAGATCGCAGATATCAAGATATCATTTTATTTTATGTTGCTTCCTGTGACCTACATGCCAGCTTAGGAGGGTTGATCCTACTGACAGATTCTCTTTAAGAATATTACAGGTTAGTTTGTGTTCCAAGACCTATATGACTTAGAGGCCAAATCATCAAGATTCACCTTGTGAAAGCCAATCTTACTGTGAGACAGAAATGCATGCATTCTTGGACAGGAGTACATTTCTGCCATAAGTTGAACCACTTTCCAACCTTTGCAATGGTTCTACCCCAGTTTTCTTGTGTTATTTGATGAATTAGGCCGGTGGTTTACAACCTTTTTGACAAGTAAAATCACTGTTGGCCATTTTTTACGAATGATGTTAGGCTCAGCTAGTGAGAAGTATACACTAAGCCTCAGTGCCTGGTGGGCACACGGACTCCAGGAGTTGGTTTAGCAGGAAGGAAAGCACATGCGCAGCAAGGACGTGACTCTCTATAGACCATAGAAACATGATAGCAGTTGAAGGTTGACATGGCAAGTTGAAAGCAGCATTCAGAGAAGAAGAGGTACCTCAGGCATAGTGCAGCAATGAACGTTCAATATGAGCAGAGTCCAACAGCTGAATATGGCTTACTGCAATAGAGAGGTAAATGCAGGAGGAGGCTTGCAGAAGGTTAACCAGCAATGCAGCTGGTGTGCGGGGTCACCAAGGCAAATGCAAACTAGGAATAGAAGATGGAGCACACTAAACAAACTAACAAAGTACTAGGAGCCTTAATACCAAGTCACAAATGTGTGTCTTAACGGGTCTTAAATAGGCTTTGACAGATAATGTCATCAAGGCACACTGGGCCACTTGTAAAAGCCGACATGGAGCACAGCAGAGGACAGCGGCCATTGAGGAAGGTGGTGAAGCCCTGCAGTGCCAAAGCAGATGCGTAACAAATGCCCTTCCCGTATGGAAGAGCGTCAACAAAAATGCCACCCTACTGCCACACCACTTTTTTTCAGGCCACACACATCCATTTGTCATACACACCAACTGAATTTACCATTGAATACTGGCACTCCGTCTGATGATGAAACACAAGTAACCTGCAGAAAAAGATGATTTTCTGGGGGTTTCAGAAGGCTTTAGCGGCACCCAACTGATTTGCCAACTTCCCCTGGATTTCATGTAGTCTGCGCAACCCAGGAAAGCATGAAAGATTGTGCATATCTTTGAACTGAAACTTTAAGGAAGAGTTTCTAGCTTTTTTTTAGAGATATAACATTAACTAAATTTGGAGATATACTTTTAGCTCTGCCGATTTACTTTATCCAGTATTCTCTGACAGAGAAAGAGTATTTTCTGAAATTACTGAAGTTTAGTAGTGTATTGCCATATTACTTTATTCTAGTAAATAGGGCTGTTCTAGCATTCCCAACACATTGGGTGGCAGAGATTGGTGGAGCCTGGGCAGTGAGAAAGTGATGTATGTTGTAGCAATGGACTTAGCAGATGGAACTTAACGCATTAAGCATCTCCATATACAATTTACCTTCCTTTTGTAATATAGCTTTTTTTGTGCCCTCATTAGATGAATCTCTACATCACAGAATACAAACGATTGAAACTATGAGAAAAGACCCCAATTTTGCCAAGAAGTTTCGCCCAATCTTGAAGCAAACATTATTGGAGAAGCTTGAAAGTATGGGTGTGAAAAAGGTATTATAAGTCTCTATGATACAACACTAATATAAATTCTAACAATGCCTAATTTAATTTCAGCCCTATAATTATCTGATTTTTGGGGGATTTTCTCTTTTAAAGGGTTCTAAAGGAATTTCATTATCTATCTACAAAGAATTGAGATCTGTGTTGGCAAAGCAGTACCAGCAAAAAGTGAAGAAATGGCCAGAAATTGAGACTGAAAGAGCAAAGATGGAGAAGCTTCTGAACAAACAAGTGAAGAAACACAATAAAAATTCTGAAAAAGAAATGTTAATGTCCACGACCTCTCAGCTGTCAAGAAAGGATCTGTGCAAGTCATTATTTCTCACAGTTTATAGTTTTTTCTGATAATGCGTCTGATGAATTAGTGAGTTTTTGCAGCAAATTCATTAAACAATTTGCGCCTTTTTTTAGTTGTTCTTTTGCTGTTTCATTTTCCGATTTTTACAAAAATACGGTTTATATTAGACTGATGCAATGCTGCACACCCGCAGGGAATATATTGTGATGTGCCATATGCAATAGTTCTAATACTCAAGGACTTACATGAGAGTCCAGCATGTGTCATATAGGTGTAAAATTCATGGACTGATATGTACTGAAACTTTTTTTAATCATAGGGGAAGACACTATAGAGGGTATAACAAATCTTAGTATATAAAGTAATTTTTAGCAAATGGAACCTTTGATCCTCATGCATCCGTACAGTATTGTGATGTATTGTGTTGTCTCCTAATGCATTATCTCATTGTCATTTTGTGTTGTTGTTGTGCAACCACAGTTCAGAGTCCAAAGAGTCCACGTTACGTCACATCTGCCGAGTCCACTGGATATGTTAGCAATGTGAGAATGGTTACCTCTGCAAAACCTCTTTCAGAAGGAAAAACTGGTCATAATGTAAGCAAGCCGATTAATGTCTCCCCACGGGGAAGGTGAGCAAAGTCGAGATGTATTTATTGAATTTTAAGATGACCATTTAACTCCTGGAAAACTTCACAAACTAATAGGAGACCAAAATATAAAACTTTTCTCACATATACAGTATATAATTTATGAAAACTCAAAAATACCTGTCACATTTAGTGATGAAAGCTCTGGATCTTTGAGAAAGGGAGGCTGAATTTGGGCTCTCCACTGTCTCATTATTGTCAACTGTGTGAGACTTATGGCTTCTCAGCTGTGATATGACCACGGTGTGGGGGAAGAGGACAGAAGAATCTGCAGAATGGAAAGACAGCGTGGATCTTTGCTATGGATGGATTCATTCTGGATATAGTTGTGTAAGAAGAGATGTAAAATGGGTTCTTCTATATTATAGCGCAACATGAGCAGAGTTAGAAGCTGCACAATTGAAATGTAAAAATCACATCATTTTACTCTTCTTTTCTTGTAGTTATGCTCCAATATCATCCACCTCTTCACTCTCAGTGATGGCCGATTTCCTATGCTTGCAAGCACTGCTCTGACTGGCTGGATCGCTTGCTGATCAAAGCTTAAGTGTTTCTTCCATGCTGTAGAGGCAAAGTTGCCCCTGCTTTCAGCTTTGTAGAGCGCTTAGTTTGAACCAGGAGTGTGACCATGCCATGCAACTGAACCATCAATCTTTAGCAGCAAAGCGTCTCCCTGTAAACAGGAAGCCATAAGGCAGGGAAGCTGCCTGCTGTTAAAGAAACAAATGCTAAACTCATCCAAAAATTAGAAACAATAACAAAAATATAAATTTATCCCTTAAATGTGTTTTCTGGTTTTGGTAAAATATTGCCCCCAAGTGAAGATTAGTTTAGAAAAACAAGCTCTGCTTTACTCACCTTCCCTGGTTCTATGGCCGAGTCTCTGCATCTACCCCATCTCTGTTGTTTGTCTGAATCACTGTCGACATGAATCAGCGGTGACGCTGCAGTACAACCGGAGATGGAAATTAAAGCACAATTTGCTTTTTTTACACTGTACTACAGTGCGCATGGACATGGCCGTTTACGGAACGTGGAAAACCCCTTTAGTCTCCTCCCCTCTCTCCCATTCTGTCTCACATAACAATTGTAACTAAGAATTGTACAAATATAAATCTTCTCATTGTGTCTCAAGAAGTCATCAATGTATCTATACCAACTTGTCATAATCCTGTGTCTGGCTGTAAAGCAACCGACTGCAGCAGAATCCTCCCCCTCTGCGCTGTCTGTGTTTGTTATAGCCTCATCCTCAGTTATTCACTCACATAAAATGGACCAAATTTCTGTCAAAATAATCTTGCTTTTCTCACAAGACTGTTTGAAGACCCTACAAAAAATCCTGCAAGCTGACAATCCGTGGCGACAAATTTATTTTCTCTTTAGTTGCATCTTTTGTTTCTAGATTCATTGCTCCCTTAGAAATACTGTCTAATACTTTCTCTGCATTGATCTTTCTTTTTATTTCCACCAGGACACCCCCATTCACATCAGAAGACGACGCATCAATGATGGACCGTTCACCCTTCCCTACTCCTGCACCCAGAACTAATCTGAATTCCCAAAGCACTCCTGTGGCGCAGAAGCAAATTGAAGACATCAGTGACGACGACTGGTCAGATGAATCTGATACATCTCCTGGAAAACCTAGCCCCAGAGTGGTTAGCTTTACAAAAGACAAAGCAAGTAAAGGTTAGGGTTTCACAAATAAATATAATGTTAATAAATAGCATGCAAGAATTAAAGAAATAATTGAAATTATTTATTTTAGTACTTTAGTTTATTTATAATGAAGAGTCAATGTCTCCTCCAAGATCAGATGTAAAAAAAAGGATTGAATATAATGGTTTTCAACTTATGCAATCTTTTCCTCTTCTAGAATGGGTGTCTACTAGTGGTGTAGTTCCATCCTAATTGTAAAAAATACATAATTGAGTTATCTGAGGTTACATCTATTTAGGGCAGCTCCTTCCTCTCCCATATGATCATCTGGTCTAAGTACTACACAGCTCTCACGATGGCGCCAACATCAGGTGGAGACTTCATGCAGCAGCTATGGGATCTAAGTGTTAGTTCCCCATAAAGGTTCCTTCCTATGTAAATGCCCAAGGAGTTTCTTGTTGCACAATATGGACGATTCTATGGACTTTATCATGTGCTTGTTTCAAAGGTTAAAGATAAAGTCAACCAGCATGGTTTCTATGTGACCCCTTTAGAAAATGGGTCCAGGCCTGATTGGACCTCTCCCCTTTGCTATTGAGTGCTACTAGAACCCCCCTTTTAGATGAGCTGCATTTTCGTAAGTGAGGATGTGATGAATTCTCCCTTGGTTAGGGATATAATATGGAGAGGAAAACATGACTTTATTGGGTGTTCATTGCTATTATTACTGTTCCGTTCCTCCTCTTCTTTGTACGCCATTGATTGCTATGCATTTATATGCGCTCAGTATGTGATTTTGTCTATGACTAATATTCAATGCGTTTTTTGTTTTCCACATTTAGGGTCTGCGGTCCAATCTATGGCTCGAAGTCTAGAGAGACAACTGTCAAAGCCAAGGGAGAAACCAGTTGGTGGAGTAGAAACTCTTTCCTCTACTTTAAAATCCACAAATGCATCTGAAAAAAGAAAATCTCAGGTAAACAATAAAATAGGCATCGGTTAGTAGGATGCGTGATCTAGACATGGATTTAGACTGGGCTTCATGTTGCAGAACAGCAAATATTTTTGCATGATGTATGAGACTAAAGACTCATTCAGACGTCGATTGCAAATTAGTCCGAGATCGAACCACAATGCCGGAATGGCCATGGCTCTCCCGACCAGAGTGGGAAAGCCTCGTAGAAATACAGGAAGCTGTCATGCTCGACCAGTATGTGCGTTAGGCCGGGGTCACACTTGCGAGTGCAATTCGAGAAACTCGCGCATCAATACCCAGCACTGCCGCCAGAGGTTCGTACCAGAGCATTCAGCAACATAGAAAGACATGCAGCCTCACACTCCAGTCCCGAGTGCCGGCGGCAGTACTGGGTAATGATGCAAGAGACTCTCGCGAGTTTCTCGCATTGCACTCGCAAGTGGGACCCCGGCCTTAGCGGTATGATCTCGGACCTATTTGCACAGACGTCTGAATGAGCCTTTACTGATCTACTATTATAGATGTGTTATTTTGCTGCAAAAACAGCTCAATATCAGATCTGCTGCATGTGAGTTGGTGACTTATATTGAGGTCAGTGGGGGCAAAGTCACGTTTGCCTAGTGATCTGCAGCCCAAAAGCCAACAGGTTTGGCAAAAAGTGATGGATGATATGAACATGATATGTATTATTTATTTATTTTTTTTTACATTTTCTGTAATCCCTCTATAGGACTTGACCATGTACTCACTCGATCTCTATTATAATACAGTGCAATGCTCCTGTATTGCAGTGTATTATGCTTGTTAGTGAAATAGCAAGCATCCTCTAAGGTCCTAATTTTTGGCAAGGCCCAATTCAAGTTCAAATGTAACCTGAGTGATTTTGTTGGGCCCCAGATTAGAAGAAAACAGCAAAAAAGCAGAGAGATTTACCAGTCCAGGCCTCCAAACAAATGCAGTGGACCCATATAGTTAAGATGGCAACACAGGTGCAAGAATACCGATGAAACAACCGCTCACAGCCTACCAATACATGGAGGGGGCGGTTGCCTGGTATATTAATGCACAACAAAACACTTGTATGTGGTGCTGTTCACACTATGGCCATGCACAGTATCCAGGCCAGCCTAGCAGTGACACCCTTCTATTAGCCTAGGCGGGCTGCCCAGCGCCATCAAAATGCATGCCATGTGAACAGACACCGCAGTTTACAAGACCAAATGGGCCCAACTGCACCCTGAATAAAAAGTGCAAAAAACACACACATAAAAAATGTGGAGCATTAGCTAATATTTTGGCCAAAATACGTGAGCCCGTAACCTGCGCCAAAGGTCTCCATGTTTACGGGTGACTAACACTAAATCCTAACACTGAAACAGCACAGAACGAGGACCATAAACGTGGAGACTTTTGGCGCAGTTTACGGGCTCACGTATTTATCTATTTTACAGCCCAGGCTTCTGAGCTGCTATGTTAGTGTTCATAATCCTAAATTGACTATAATTGACTTGCAAATGACATTTTGTTCATGTATTTTTTAGTCATGGGATGACAGTGACTCCGAATTTTCATCTTTGGAAGAAATTACAGACAATCAAGACCAAAGTCCCAGAAAGCCTCAGCAAGCATTACGTCAAAGTGCAGAATCCACAGGCTCACATGGAACCAGCATCTGGAGCTCCACAAGTGCCAAGGGATGGTAACCCTGAGGCCTTGAACGTCTTCAAGTCTATGATAAAGTGGACTCAGGAAGTGTCCTAACATACAATATTTCTATCCAGCAGAAACCTAAAAGCTTAAAGGGGTTATCTCAAGAAAGACATTCATCACTTTTCCACAGGAGAGGTGATGAAGCCCTCAAGGATCAGACATTTACCTCTGAGACCCTCCACTGATCATGAGAATATGGTTGGGATTGAATAGAGCACCATTCATTGTCCATGGGACTGAGGTAACCAAATACAGGGCAAATTGAAGCAGAGTCAAGGTATAGAAATGAAATTATAGGACATAACTACTACATTATCTTTTGTAGCTTTTACCATATCATCATTACTTACAATATAATTTAAGTCTCACTCTAAAAAAAAGAATAATGAAGTACATTTTTTCTTATTAAACCAGATGTAATCAAACATACAAATTCATTACTTGTATAGCTGCAATTAAAAGTATACAACCCCCAGTGTAAATAATGTTTATTAGCAAAATTTACAAACTTTGCTATTTGCAATAAACCAGACAAGAACAATAAAATTGCTGAACACACTAATATAACAAGCCATTTATCCATATTCAACACAAAATGCCTTGTACACTGACTACTGCAGTCTCAGAATTATTGAATTATTCAATCCTCAAATCGTCTTTAGTATTTAAAAGAGCCCCTTTGGCTGTTATAACCTGCTGACATGATGCATAGTCAGACATCAGCTTCTGTCAGCAGAAGAGGAATGTTACCCCATTCCTCATGGGCAGTGGCTTCCAGTTCACTAATATTATTGGTTTATCAAAAAAGTTTTCCAAAAAGGTAAGAGGAGAGATCATTTCTTTGCACAAACAAGGACATGTTACAAAAAGAAGACACAAAGGCATTGACTTCTATAGATAAAGTTGGAAGTAGAGTTCACAAGTTGAAAGTTAAAGGACCACTGGCTACACTACTTGGACGTGGCAGAAAGAGGTAGCTATGACCGGTTATCACCAGATTTCTGAGAAGGCAGGTGGTCAAAAACTCTTGAGTATCTGCTAAGGAGCTGCACCAATATTTGATGGCATCAGACACTGATTTTTCACTTTGCACAGTAAGGCACATATAAATCGCTGAAGGTCTCTCTACATGAGCAATGAGATAAACACCTGTGTTGACTCAAAAACACAAGAAAACTATATAAATTACACTAATAAATAAGCCACATAGGTTTTGGGTTTATATTTAGTGGTGCAATGAAACAAAACAGGAACTTTTCAAGGGATGACAACCCATGCAGAAAAACCAGAGTCCAATATGTTGGGGGCCCACTACCATCCTTAAAGGGAAGGTGCCGTGTTTTTTCATAATTTAATGTAAAAAAGAAAATAGTATAAAAAGATATTGTCCCCTAAGCTTGACTCAGTGGTGTGTATGTTTTTTTTTTTTTTTTACTGTAGTAATGCAGCCACTGGGGGCTGCCATCTTACCTCTCTGGCTGCTGAATGACACTTTCCATGCTCATTTACGGCAGTCCCTGGCATAAGACATAACAGTCTTATAACAGGAGTGAACTGGCCACGCCTCTGTGGGCAGCTCAATTCACAGCTGTAGGTGTGGCCAGGCGCCATCTTATTAGAGCCCAGTGCTTTCATTTTAGCTTCATTTACACTCTATTGCATGCACTGTTATCACTGATGCTGTACTGTTCCAGCATAACAGGGCTTGGATGTTCACTCTGCACATACCAGCTGCAGGAGAGGATACAGGACGAGCTGCTGGAGACCGAGCTGCTCTTTCCAAAGCACCCGACCAGCTGCTGCCGCTGCTCTTGCAAAACATAGGAGGAGCTGCTCCCTGCGGTTTCAAAACACTTGGCAATCTGCTGGACATCTAATCCTATCCTGTGTGATACTGACTGCTGAGCTGTGTATCTAATCTCCTGTGTGATACTGTCTGCTGAGCCGTGTATCTAATCCTATCCTGTGTGACACTGTCTGCTGAGCCGTGTATCTAATCCTATCCTGTGTGATACTGACTGCTGAGCTGTGTATCTAATCCTCTCCTGTGTGATACTGTCTGCTGAGCCGTGTATCTAATCCTATCCTATGTGATACTGTCTGCTGAGCAGTGTATCTAATCCTATCCTGTGTGATACTGACTGCTGAGCCGTGTATCTAATCCTATCCTGTGTGATACTGACTGCTGAGCTGTGTATCTAATCCTATCCTGTGTGATACTGTCTGCTGAGCCGTGTATCTAATCCTATCCTGTGTGATACTGTCCGCTGAGCAGTGTATCTAATCCTATCCTGTGTGATACTGACTGCTGAGCCGTGTATCTAATCCTATCCTGTGTGATACTGACTGCTGTGCTGTGTATCTAATCCTCTCCTGTGTGATACTGACTGCTGAGCTGTGTATCTAATCCTCTCCTGTGTTATACTGTCTGCTGAGCCGTGTATCTAATCCTATCCTGTGTGATACTGTCTGCTGAGCTGTGTATCTAATCCTATCCTGTGTGATACTGACTGCTGAGCCATGTATCTAATCCTATCCTGTGTGATATTGACTGCTGAGCCGTATATCTAATCCTCTCCTGTGTGATACTGTCTGCTGAGCCGTGTATCTAATCCTATCCTGTGTGATACTGACTGCTGAGCCGTGTATCTAATCCTATCCTGTGTGATACTGACTGCTGAGCTGTGTATCTAATCCTATCCTGTGTGATACTGTCTGCTGAGCCGTGTATCTAATCCTATCCTGTGTGATACTGACTGCTGTGCTGTGTATCTAATCCTCTCCTGTGTGATACTGACTGCTGAGCTGTGTATCTAATCCTCTCCTGTGTTATACTGTCTGCTGAGCCGTGTATCTAATCCTATCCTGTGTGATACTGTCTGCTGAGCTGTGTATCTAATCCTATCCTGTGTGATACTGACTGCTGAGCCATGTATCTAATCCTATCCTGTGTGATATTGACTGCTGAGCCGTATATCTAATCCTCTCCTGTGTGATACTGTCTGCTGAGCCGTGTATCTAATCCTATCCTGTGTGATACTGACTGCTGAGCCGTGTATCTAATCCTATCCTGTGTGATACTGAATGCTGAGCCGTATATCTAATCCTCTCCTGTGTGATACTGTCTGCTGAGCCTTGTATCTAATCCTATCCTGTGTGATACTGACTGCTGAGCCGTGTATCTAATCCTATCCTGTGTGATACTGACTGCTGAGCTGTGTATCTAATCCTCTCCTGTGTGATACTGTCTGCTGATCCGTGTATATAATCCTATCCTGTGTGATAGTCTGCTGATCCGTGTATCTAATCCTACCCTGTGTGATACTGACTGCTGAGCCGTGTATCTAATCCTATCCTGTGTGATACAGTCTGCTGATCCGTGTATCTAATCCTATCGTGTGTGATACTGTCTGCTGAGCCGTGTATCTAATCCTATCCTGTGTGATACAGTCTGCTGATCTGTGTATCTAATCCTATCCTGTGTGATACTGTCTGCTGAGCCGTGTATCTAATCCTATCCTGTGTGATACAGTCTGCTGATCCGTGTATCTAATCCTATCTTGTGTGATACTGTCTGCTGAGCCATGTATCTATTCCTATCCTGTGTGATACTGACTGCTGAGCTGTGTATCTAATCGGATCCCGTGTGATACTGACTGCTGAGCTGTGTATCTAATCCTATCCCGTGTGATACTGCTCTCCTGAAATACTCTGTGCTGCTGTCACCCTGCTGGTTTTATGTGTGATCTACATGGTCGGATTATGTGTGAAGTATATGGCGGTATTATGTGAGAACACTATGGCAGTATTATCTGCTAAAAGGGGACCCATTCTAGTGTGGTCCTGGCTGAGCACCTGCACACGGGTCAGGGGTAATAGTTAGGTGCAGTCAGGGGATGGCTGGGGAGGCAGCTGAAGAGATGGGTCTCATTTTTATCGTTACTGTATGGCTACATTTCCCCCAGCCTGCTTCCCAGCGTCACCCCGGACTGCGCCTGTCGCCTCGCTTTCACACATCGCCAGGACAGAATCTGAGGAGGGGAATGGGGTCTTTGCATGCAAAGTCTGGATCAGAACAGGTCATCAATCAGCAGAAATGTTTCCTGGACTTCTGTGGTGCTGTCACCCTGCTCCTCCCCCATATATCTCCCTCTGTGCCCCCCAAAGACAAGCACACTGCTCTCCTGAAATACTCTGTGCTGCTGTCACCCTGCTCCCAGAATCCTTGCTGCCTGCCATCCTCGGTGACCGAAGACCCCATTCCTCTCCTCAGATCCTGTCCTGGCGATGTGTGAAAGTGAGGCACAACAGGGGCCTGATGTATGGTGGAAGGAGCAGGGTGACAGCAGCACAGAGTATTTCAGGAGAGCAGTGTGCAGGCCTATAGGGGGTCACCCTGTTTGGTGCCAGGGATTGTACATAGAGCGCTGTGTTTTATACACATGGATAGACCGTCTTGTCTGCTCCACTGAAATCCAGGAAACATTTCTGTTGCTTGATGACCTGTTCTGATCCAGACTTTACATGTAAAGACAGTAACTTTGCAGGCCCCATCAAAATGGCTGCTCACTGTGTTCCTAGATGTCATCCTCTCTTTTCCCTTAGCAAACACCCAGGAGGGGAGGAGAGGAGTGACACCACACCCATGTCAGCAGATTCCGCCCATAATTACTGCAGGGCAGTAATGTGAGCTAGTTGTACACTAGGTTTTTAGGCCAAATTTCAGTAGCTGCTCCTCCTAGTGTTAACAAGTGGAAATGCCAAACTTTTTAAAATTATTTTTCATGTTTTGCAAAATTAAAACAAATGATAATATTTTTTAAGAAAATGTAAGCATTAATTCTTTACATTTTTTCAATTGCTGAAAAAAATTTTTTGGGATGGCACCTTCCCTTTAAATTTGTTTCTTATTATCAATTGCCTATAAAGGCTTGAGCTAATAAACTTCATAAATTACTGAAGAATTGTTAAAGAAAAGTAAGTAGGTGTTTTATGTTGAACAATAGGATAAGGGGGAACTTTATTCTCTGTCCTTCACTGTTTGGAACAGCAATATATCTGGAGGAGGCATAATGAAACATACACTAAAAGGACACCATGCCTACAGTGAAGCATGGTGGTGGATTGAAGATGCCTACTGTGGTGCAAGATGGATTCAATTGAGCTGAAAGCACTAGGTTAAAACATAATAGTCTATGCAAGGAAGCTGGTACTTGGGCACGATTGGATCTGCCAGCAGGACAATGATCAAAAGCATATCTCCATCAAGGCTTGGTTTCAGAAGATGTGATGCTCGGACACAGGTAAATCTTGTGGACGATACAGCATAAAACTACGAAGGGATGGAAAAAGGGAGAGGAATGCCCAAAAGGAAGTGATTGGACACCTCCTGACACCAACCTGTGTCTGTCCCTAAACTCCCTTAATGTTCTATGTGGGTCCTAGCCCCCGCCGCCGTCACATGCCTAGTCCCTCATTGTCTCCTCAGTGTACCCTGGCAAGTGCACACTAGTATTGTAGGGTTCGGGCTGATAGTCCATGAGCCAAGAGCCAATTTTGACGATATCGGTACCACCCGGAGTGACTAATTCTCTTTGGTGTTTTTAGGTAGATGCATGTCTGTAGTTTATGTTTTGATATGATAGCCCTTGCACATCAGTAGCTTAACCCCTTCAGGCCTATTTGTACCCAAATGCCTAGGCCATTTTTTGTAAATCTGACCTGTCACTTCATGCGGTAATAACTTTGGGACGCTATCACCTACCCACGCCATTCTGAGATTGTTTTCTCGTGACATATTGTACTTCATGGTAGTGCTAATTGTGAGTCAATAGATTTTACCTTTCTGCATAAAAAATTACAAAATACACGAAAATTCGGGAAAAATTAGCTATTTTTGAACTTTGAAATTCTCTACTTTTTACAAAAATGCTGATACCCCCCATAACAGTTATTAGTTTACATTCTCCACATGTCTACTTCACATTGGCATCATTTTGGAAATGAAATTTTATATTTTTCGGATGTGATAAGGCTCATAGTTTTATACGCAATTTTTAAAGTTTACGACTAAATTTCCAAAACCCATTTTTCCAAGGACCAAGTCAGTTCGGACGTCACTTTATGGGTCTTGTATAACAGAACCCACCCATACATTACCCCATTTTGCAAACTACACCCCTCAAGGTGTCCAAAACAGATTTTCAAAACTTTGTTAACCCCTTAGGTGTTGCACAGGAATTCAAGCAAAATGACAGTGAAATATCAAAATTTCAATTTTTTGGCAGATATTCCATTGTAATCCAATTTTACCTGCAACCCAGCAAGGGTTGACAGCAAACCCAAAATTGGTTACCCCAATTCTGCAGTTTATAGAAACACCCCACATGTACACGTAAACTAAATTATGGGCGCGCAAGAGGGCTCAGCACAGAAGGAGAGCTAGGCGGTTTTTGGGATAATAGATTACACTGGAAGAAATCCAGTGGGCCATGTCGTATTGGACAGACCCTGAGGTATCCCCAGAGTGGAAACCCCCAAAAGGTTACCGCATTTTGGAAACTACACCCCCTAAGGAATGTTTTAGGGGGTATAGTAACCACTTTGACCCAACAAGCGCTCCATTGGAGTTTCATGCACTTGGTTGAGGAAATTGAAAAGTACGTTTTTTTTACCGGAAAAAGTCGCTTTAGTCCCACATTTTTCATTTTGAAAAGGGGGACCAGGAAAAAGTACACCCCACTTTTTATTCCCCATTGTCTCCCGAACACGGCAATACCACAAGTGTTGTCTAAAACCACAGTATTGGCGCATATGGGAGGGGGAGGGGGGGATGTGTAGTGTAGTGTTTTTGTTTTTTTTAACTTTCTTTTACACTTTTTGCCTGCCTGCCCAGACTTGCTGGGACTTGTGGTACCACAAGTTCCAGTGAGTGCAGGCAGGTCTGGCCAGCCTGCACAGTGCAGCGATCATCCCTGTATGAGACCCTGTGCTGACAGGATCTCATACAGGCAGAGGCGACACTGTGTCGGCCCTGCTACATCGCTGCTATGGCTAGAACGATGTTCTAGCCAATCGCAGCACAGGGGGAGGAGATCAGACACTGACATCCTCCCCCTGGCCTGTGGAGTGACTGGTAAATGCACCAATCGCTCCGCAGGCACGAACCCCTGCAGCGAATCATGCCATGTTTTACAAGGCATGCTGCGATTCGCTGGGCTATATAGCCCAGCAAATCACAGTGATTCTAGCTGCAGGGGGTCGGCGCGATGGCCACACATGGCGAGGGGACAAGCCCTGCTGCCGGTAAGTGCGGCCATCTACCTCCGATCCCCGCACGATTAGCGGCGGGGACGCTAAAGGGGTTGTGCCGTACTAGTACTGCTCTTGTCCTTTGGTCCAGGGCGAGAGAGCAGTACTCGTACGGCGCTCGGTGCCAAGGGTTTTAATGTTTTTCTTTGTGTTTGCAGGTGTTTACTGACATATCTAATGGCATGATGGAAGTACCAGCGAGGAAGAAATCACGGATCGACTGTATCATACACTGCTCTAATGATGACAGTGATGATCTGGCGTCCCTACAGGATTTGGACTCCTGGAAAACATTGCTTAGGGCTGCAGAGATCAGACAGCATGAATCCGTCCTGGAAGCAGCTAAGGGCCTTGAAGAACGAGAAATACCACACATACAATATCACTGTAAATGTCGTAGTCTCTTTACAATGAAGAAGTCACTGGATTCTATCCTTGCCAAGGGTGTCAATGTCGAAACAGCAAGCGAAATCCCCAGGAGGAGGCTACCGAGGGGTACCCCCAGTGATAGCAGGGTGTATGCCAAAGTATGTATGTTCTGCGAGAAGTCAAGCAAGTATCTCAAAGGAGAAAAAACAAGGGAGCCAATCGTCCAGTGTGTTGAGCTACGAGCAGATGAGACGATCCGCAGAGCAGCGATAAGGAAAGGCACACAGAGAATCCTTGGTTTACTTAGCAGAGACCTTGTTGCTTCAGAGGGGCACTACCACAAGTCGTGCTACAAACTATTCACAAAAGATGATTCCCAAGTGGCCTGTCGGTCTGGTGCAGCAGAAAATCAGGAAGAAAGCAAGGAAGTACGCTACGGAGATGCAGAGAGGGAAGCCCTTAAGGAACTCTTCTTGTATATAAGGACTGAATTGTTCCCAAACCCAGAAGTACTGCCTATGATAAACCTCACATCTAGGCTTCAGAGATGCATGATGTCCCGTGGTATCATCAAACTGAAACCATCGACAAAGAAACATGTTCGCCGAAAACTTGAAACAGAGTTTGGTGAATCACTCCGCTTTCTCTCCGATGAGAAAGGTAAGCTTCTAGTCTATCCATATAGCCTATCAATGGACGACCTTGCCCGGCAAGCACACAGCATGACAAAAGATCTGCAAGAAGCAAGAGCCGCTAACTCTGGAGATGTAACCAAAGCAGCAATGCAGCTGAGGAATGAGATCAAGAAGCAAGATGTGAGTCAGCCATGGCCTCCCGATACAGATCAGAATGTCGTTCCTGCATTAGTCACTCAATTCCTGCAAACCCTGCTTACAGGAGATTGTGAGTGCCAAACTCCCTCTGAAAGAGCTCAACGTCTTGCCACATCCTTCGGCAGTGACTTGGTTTTTGCTGTTACCAATGGAAAGACAAAGCCACCCAAGCACGTACTGCTGTCCTTTGCAATTAAGTCTTTGACCGGCAATACAGAACTGGTTCGAACTCTGAATCGTCATTGTGTCATATTCAACGGCTGAGGAGATCGATACAGCCCTTTGTATCCAGAAGTTGGAATGTTCAATGGATGACATCCCAATGCCAGCAAATATCTACCCTGGTGTGTTCACAACCTTGGCCTGGGATAACATTGACAGACTTGAGGAGACACTAAGTGGAGCAGGTACGTACATCTCATAGAGTCAATGGCATCGCTGTTCAGTCCAATGTTGCATGCTGTCATGGTATGCCTAGGTTACTTTAGGCAAAAACCCCGGGACCCCTGCGATGTCCCTCAGACTAGGGGAACCCTGTCTGTCCCTCTACCCAGGGTTTACACTGAAGGTGTGCCTGCCTGAGCCTCCACCCTGTCCCTGTCTCCTGTCCAGCCCTAAGCTGAACCCACCTCCCTCCACCCAGTGAGGGGACCAGACACCAGACCCCACAAATACGTATGGACAGGGGTAAAAGAAACACCACACAGTTAATACACAAGGGAATACAATAATGTGCAAGGGCAACCAAATATATATATAACAGATTGGAGAAAGAACCACTGAGGGATATGCTGCACCAGATATCAGACACTCCAACACCACCACTGCTGACCGGTATTGCTAGCACTAGGCTAAAGCTATAGTCGGCGATGCCCATAGTCAGGATGAACTATTTAAAGACCAAGGGCGTGGCCCAGCCCTCAGCCAGCATGACAACCTGGTTAACCCAATCCCGACTGGAACAGAATACCCAACAGGGTATTACCGCTGTCTGCCGGACACCCTGGTGTGAACAGTGTCCGACATGACAGTACCCCGCCTTCTACGAGGGACCTCCGGAACCTCACCATGTCGAGGACCTGGCTTGTCCGGATGGCGACGATGGAACATAGTAACCAGTCGATCAGCATGAATGTCAGAGGCCGGCACCCATGTCCTCTCCTCAGGACCATAGCCACGCCAGTGGACCAGGTACTGTAGAGTGCGACGCACAACCCTAGAGTCCACCACTTTGGACACCTCAAATTCCAATGCGCCATCCACCAAGACGGGAGGTGGTGGCCCGGGGGAACCATCCACCAAACCCACGACCTTCTTTAGCAATGCTTTGTGAAATACATTATGAATCTTATACACAGCCGGCAACTCCAAACGAAATGCCACGGGGTTGATCACTGCGGAGATTCTAAATGGGCCAATGAACCTGGGACCCAACTTAAGTGACGGTATCTTGAGCTTAATGTTCCTAGTAGATAACCACACCCAATCACCCACACGCAGGTCCGGACCTGGCACACGTCTGCAGTCAGCCACCCGTTTGTACCTGGAACCCACCTTCAACAAGCGCTGCTTGACTCTCCTCTAAACAGACGACAATTGAGCTCCCAACTGGTCCTCCTCAGGGACGCCAACTGAGCACCCCTGACGCAAGGTGCAAAATTGAGGATGTTGACCATACACACAAAAAAAAGGAGATTCCCCAGACGATTCCTGGCAATGGTTGTTTATTGCGAATTCTGCCAGAGGAAGAAACGCTGACCACTCTTCCTGATTGTCGGAAATAAAGCAGCGCAAGTATTGCTCCAGGTTTTGGTTCATCCGCTCAGTCTGTCCATTCGACTGAGGGTGGAAAACCGATGAATGAGATAATTTGATTCCAAGGCGAGAACAAAAAGCTCTCCAAAACTTTGCCACAAACTGCGTACCTCGATCAGACACAATGTCAGACGGGACACCATGAAGTCTGACCACCTCGCGAATAAATATCTGAGCAAGAGTCTTAGCATTGGGCAAAGACGGTAAAGCAACGAAATGTGACATTTTGGAGAACCTATCAACAATTACCAAAATGACCGAGTTCCCTGCCGAGGCGGGCAAGTCAGTAATAAAATCCATGGAAATCTCAGTCCATGGCTTACTGGGCACCCCGAGAGGCTGCAAGCTACCAGCGGGACGGGAACGAGGAGTCTTGGCCCGTGCGCACGTGGTACAGGCAGCCACATATGAGGCCACATCCTGCCGGATTTTAGGCCACCAAAAACGATGCGATACCAGTTCCAGAGTGCTCTTAACCCCTGGATGACCTGCCAGTACCGTGTCGTGATGTTCGCCCAACACTCTAGAGCATAGATGTAGCGGCACAAAAGATTTATTAGCAGGCAACCCCGGCGGTACCACCTCCTGAGCCTCCGCAATCTCTGCCTCAATCTCTGTCGTGATGGCAGATACCACCACACCCTTTTGGAGAATAGGCACCGGCTCTTCACATAACTCTCCACCAGGAAAACACCTGGATAAAGCGTCTGCCTTAACATTCTTCGACCCAGGTCGATAGGTAACAATGAAGTTGAACCGGGTGAAGAATAATGCCCAGCGAGCCTGTCTGGAGGACAGGCGCTTAGCAGATTCTAAATAAAGCAAATTCTTATGGTCGGTTATCACAGTAATCTGATGAACAGCCCCCTCCAAGAAGTGTCGCCACTCCTCAAATGCCAATTTGTTGGCCAATAATTCCCTGTTGCCAATATCATAATTACGCTCCGCAGGCGACAGCTTCTTGGAGAAGAAGGCACACGGATGCAACTTGGCCCAAGAAGGGCCCTGAGACAGTACAGCCCCCACTCCAACCTCCGACGCATCCACCTCCACGACAAACGGTAAGGAGACATCGGGCTGCACCAGAATGGGCGCTGAGGCAAAACTATTCTTGAGGAATTCAAACGCCTGTACCGCAGGCTCAGACCAGTCAGAAAAGTCGGTACCCTTCTTAGTCATGTCAGTCAGTGGTTTGGCAATCATAGAGAAGTTCTTAATAAATTTCCTATAGTAATTGGAGAAGCCAAGAAATCGCTGAAGCGCCTTAAGATTATCAGGCCGATCCCAATGTAGTACCGCCTGCACCTTTGCGGTGTCCATCTTAAAACCTGAGGCGGAGATTATATAACCCAAGAACGGTAGCTCCTGTACGAAAAACACATTTTTCAAGCTTGACATAGAGCCTGTTCTCTCTGAGCAACTGCAGAACCTGTCTAACATGCTCTATATGTGTATCATGGTCGCGAGAGAAAATGAGAATGTCGTCAAGATAAATTATAATGAACCTCCCCAACAGCTGAGAGAAGACATCATTGATGAAGTGTTGAAAGACCGCCGGTGCCATAGTCAACCCAAACGGCATTACCAAACTCTCAAAGTGACCCTCAGGGGTATTGAACGCCGTCTTCCACTCATCCCCCTGGCGGACTCTTATAAGATTGTACGCCCCCCTGAGGTCCAGTTTGGAGAACCACCTGGCACCAACCACTTGGTTGAATAAATCGGGTATAAGTGGCATAGGGTAAGGATCACGGACCGTAATCTGGTTGAGTTCTCTGAAATCCAGACACGGGCGTAAACCGCCATCCTTCTTTTTAACAAAGAAGAAGCCAGCAGCCAGAGGAGAAGAGGAAGGTCTAATATGACCCTTGCTCAGGCTATCCGCAATGTATTCCTTGAGAGCTAGCCTCTCGGGACCTGAGATATTAAACATTCTAGCTTTAGGTAACTTGGCCCCTGGTTTCAACCTAATAGCACAGTCATAGGGGCGATGCGGTGGTAGTTCTGAACAACCCTTCTCAGAAAATACATCCGCATAGTCCAGCAACGGCTCCGGGATACTGGGGGTCAAAGCGGAAATACATGTAGCCAGGCACCTCTCCTGACACTCCCTGCTCCACTGAATTATGTCCTGGGTCTTCCAATCAATAACAGGATTATGCATTGACAACCATGGAAAGCCCAGAACCATCTGAGCCGGTAAGTTACTAAGCACCTTACAAGTTACCCGCTCTGAGTGTAATACTCCGATGTGGAGTTGTATATCCAACACACACTCTGTGATCTCCCCTTGAGACAACGGGGAAGCATTGATGGTAACCACCCGGATGGGGTTCGGCAATTTCTCCACCGGAAATCCCGCTGTATGCGCGAACCTCTCATCAATGAGATTGGCAGCTGAGCCACTATCAATAAATACTGTAATAGAGAGCATTTGCCCCCCAAGTACCACCCTAGCAGGGAGCATACACTGGGAAACCATGACGGAGGATACACAAAGGCTCAGACTAGACTCCTCCAAACCCTCTGAGCCTATCAGTTTTCCGCCGGCGCGCCCTTCTTAGGTACCAGGGGGCAAGCGTTAATAAAATGTCCTCCTTTGCCACAAAAAAAACAGAGCCCCTGCCTTCTGTGCCAAGGACGTTTAGGCTTGTTTCTCGGTGACTGTGCAACAAGGCTGCCCTAGCAAGGGAGTTGGAGAGGAATGCTCCTCCTGCAGAGGTGATCCCTGAGCCCTCTGCAACCATCATTGATGGGATGAGCCTGGTTCAGAAACTGAAGGGAAACGATGCAACATTTGCCCAGCTAGCAGGCACAGCAATGAGTCGCACTAACCATGAGGGTGCTAAGAGCAAGCGCATTGATATTGTCTTTGACGTCTACAAGGAGACATCCATCAAAGATACAGAAAGAGTCAACAGATATGAAGGCACAGGGATCCATTTCAAGAACATTCAACATGGGCACAACATCCAGCAGTGGAGAAAGCTACTAAGTAATTCCTCCAACAAGGCAAGTCTTATAAAGTTTCTGGTAGAAGAATGGAAGGTGAAACACCACAGGGAGAAGCTTGAGGAGAAGGAGATGTATGTCACATGTGAGCAGCTCTGCTTTAAGATCACCAAAGAACAGTGGGAAGAGGCTGCTGACCTTAAGTCAAGTCAAGAAGAAGCAGACATACGCCTCCTTCTCCATGCTCTTCATGCAGCAGAATCTGGTTACAAGTCTGTCATAATCACTTCAGAGGATACTGATGTCATGGTCCTGTGTCTGGGCATGTGCCACAAAATCCCATCCCACCTGTTCCAGAAATGCGGTACACAGAACCGGACAAGATTCCTGGATATCACCACTCTGAGCAGAACATTGGGAGGCAGCGTGTGTGATTCATTGATTGGTATGCATGCATTTACAGGCTGTGACACAGTCAGTGCATTTGCTGGCCGTGGGAAGATGACGACACTCAAGCAGTTGAAGATGAACAAGACATACCAGGATGCCTTTCAGGAAGTTGGTCGTTCATGGGAAGTGTCTCCCGAACTCTTTGAGAAGTTACAGGAAATCACCTGCCACATGTACCTGCCAACTACCCAAACAACTGAGGTAAACAGGCTCCGGTATCAGCTGTTCTGTGCCAGACGTGGAGTGGTAGAGTCAAGTCAACTTCCTCCTTGCCAAGACTGCCTTTTCATGCATGCACTGCGTGCAAACTACCAGGCTGCGATCTGGAGGAGAAGTCTGCAGAGCAAGCCATTTGTTGCAAACCCAACAGACTGCGGTTGGATGATAGATAATGACGGAAAGCTTGTTGTCAAGTGGATGCGAGGGGGCACCAGCACCAGAAGCTATTATCCAGCTACTGTCCTGCAAGTGTGTGCGGTCATGCGAACTTCCTCAGTGTACTTGCCTCAGCAATGGCCTGAAGTGCACGGACATGTGCAGGTTACAGACATGCCAGAACAAGGGTATTGAAGACGAGCCAGTAGAACAACAGTCAGATTCAGAGTCTGATGTTGAAGATATTATGGAGTAACGTCATATAATTATATATACACACACTATATATATATATATATACACACACATACACACACACACATTAGTATGGACAAGCCCATGACATGTTCAGTGTGTATTTACATAACTTGGATTAAATTTTGTTACAAATACTACATGCATTGTATTGACATTTTGGCATTTCCCCTAAATCGACCTTTAATCATTATTTTTTGGAAATATAGGTAGGATCTATTCAAAAAGTGAAAAATACCATTAACCCCTTCACGCCGGCCGCCGTAGCGGTACGGCGAATCGTTCACGGATCATATGCCGGGCGATCGCCGCGGGTCGGGAGCCGGTTCCCGGTGCAAAGTGGTTACTGTACCTCCTAAAACATTCCTTATGGGGTGTAGTTTCAAAAATGGGGTCACTTTTTTGGGGTTTCCACTGTGCAGGACCTCAGGGTGTCTCCAAATGTGACATGGCCCCATAGATTTCTTACAGTGAATTTTGCCGCAGCTTCGCTTACGAAGCTTGCCGTGCGCCAATACTGTGGTTTTAGACAACACTTGTGGTATTGCCGTGTTCGGGAGACAATGGGGAATAAAAAGTGGGGTGTACTTTTTCCTGGTTCCCCTTTTCAAATGAAAAATGTGGGACTAAAGCGACTTTTTCCGGTAAAAAACGTACTTTTTAATTTCCTCAACCAAGTGCATGAAACTCCAGTGGAGCGCTTGTTGGGTCAAAGTGGTTACTATACCCCCTAAAACATTCCTTAGGGGGTGTAGTTTCCAAAATGCGATAAACTTTTGGAGGTTTCCACTCTGGGGGTACCTCAGGGTCTCTCCAATACGACAAGGCCCACTGGATTTCTTCCAGTGTAATCTATTATCCCAAAAACCGCCTAGCTCTCCTTCTGTGCTGAGCCCTCTTGCGCGCCCATAATTTAGTTTACGTGTACATGTGGGGTGTTTCTATAAACTGCGGAATTGGGGTAACCAATTTTGGGTTTGGGTTTGCTGTTAACCCTTGCTGGGTTGCAGGTAAAATCGGATTACAATGGAATATCTGCCAAAAAATTGAAATTTTGATATTTCACTGTCATTTTGCTTGAATTCCTGTGCAACACCTAAGGGGTTAACAAAGTTTTGAAAATCCGTTTTGGACACCTTGAGGGGTGTAGTTTGCAAAATGGGGTAATGTATGGGTGGGTTCTGTTATACAAGACCCATAAAGTGACGTCCGAACTGACTTGGTCCTTGGAAAAATGGGTTTTGGAAATTTAGTCGTAAACTTTAAAAATTGCGTATAAAACTATGAGCCTTATCACATCCGAAAAATATAAAATTTCATTTCCAAAATGATGCCAATGTGAAGTAGACATGTGGAGAATGTAAACTAATAACTGTTATGGGGGGGTATCAGCATTTTTGTAAAAAGTAGAGAATTTCAAAGTTCAAAAATAGCTAATTTTTCCCAAATTTTCATGTATTTTGTAATTTTTTATGCAGAAAGGTAAAATCTATTGACTCACAATTAGCACTACCATGAAGTACAATATGTCACGAGAAAACAATCTCAGAATGGCGTGGGTAGGTGATAGCGTCCCAAAGTTATTACCGCATGAAGTGACAGGTCAGATTTACAAAAAATGGCCTAGGCATTTGGGTACAAATAGGCCTGAAGGGGTTAAGCTACTGATGTGCAAGGGCTATCATATCAAAACATAAACTACAGACATGCATCTACCTAAAAACACCAAAGAGAATTAGTCACTCCGGGTAGTACCGATATCTGGCCCGGCTCATGGACTATGAGGGAGGCGCGATTAGGTGTTTGTTGATGCTGATAGGCGGGGGAAGGTGTGCTGTGATGCTGATCCCACAGAACTGAGGGGTGACCCACCTCTTGGCGTCGGCAGACACGAGACAGAGACAAGGGTTGTGTCCAACAGTTCAGATTTTATTGGCCGTTTTCTGGATGACCACCGTACTTCGTCACAGGATTAGTCCACACTTCACTTCTTACACAGACCTGGGTACTTTCTCTTCCTTGTATTACCATTTGTGGCGTCCTCTATAGCTCTTTCCTGCTGTGGCTGCCCTAGGCACTTTCACCACAGCATTGCTCCCTTTAGAGTACGCCGTCCACCTGAGACTCACAGTCTGTCTCTGTCCGCAGCCACTGTACTTTTGGGTCACCCCCCCATGACCGTCTCCACTGTCAGTCTCTCTCTCTGAGGGTTCTTCTGCTGCCTCTCCTCACAGCAGACCCTCCTCTCTTGTGAGCTCCCCTGGCTGACTGGAACTTCCAGAACCTTCCCTGACCTCTTATACTCCCAGGCCCAGTAGCGCCGCCCACTATCACCTGACAGTAACCTTTGACCAATGGCAGGTACACAGTCACCCTCCTATACTCCCCACTGCCCTCTAATGGTCAAACTACCACATAACACCCTTTTCTCTTTATCTCAGCCTACACTGCGCTCTCTCTCTCTGTCTCTTACTACAGACAGACCTGTCCGTCAGCTCAACCTCCCCACAGTATCACCACTGCAGATGGGGAAACACAGGGGAAGAGACATATATGGAACAAAGAAAAAGGGACAATATACTCAGCTTCAGGCTCTGCTGCCAAGCTCCACAGCAGCATAGAAAACAGCACAAGGTATCTGAACTCCCACAGCTGCAGCAAAAACACAAAAAAAGGAGAGCTCCTTATTCCAGGCTGGTCTCCATAGAATAACTCTATTCCCGACGATCAGCTGATGGGTCATGTGACTATTTAAGGGACGATGGGACTGGTTACCAACCAACATCAGCTGACCAGCCTAAAAGTGGCTGCCAGCAAAAGACAGACATTAACTGTTGCTGATCCTAAATCAAAAAAACACATTTAAATTACAGCAGAACCAGAGCTGCCACGAGTCACATTATGAATTGTTACAGAAGATTTGAGAGTGGCCGACACAGTCTCCTTACTTGAACCCAATAGAAAGTCTTTGATGGGATTTGGAGAAGGCAGTTGTACCACCAATAATGTTAGTGAACTGTAGGACATTGCCAGGAGGAATGGGTGAAGATTCATCAGGAAACCTGAAAGAAGCTGGTATCTGGTTTGGCTATGCATCGCTTTTATAGCAGGTCATAACAGCCAGAAAGGCTTTACTGAGTGCTATAGATGCTTGTCATCAAGGGGTAAAACAAGCATCTGCATGTATCTGGTGCATTCTGTACTTTTTTTCTCAAGTACAAATGTCAAATTATTTGCTGCAATAAATACTTTTCCTCCTTTTTTACAAATATATATTTAGAGAGTGTGTATTAAAAATAAATTTTGTTTAAAAAGATACTTGAATGTTCACATGTTAACATACGGTAGGGAGTAGTGGATTGTATTTGTGCTCTATCAAATGTTTCCATATATTCCAATCAGGATTAGTCCTGAATATACAGTAATCTGACTTTGTGTTGGTCATTTGTTCAGCATTTCACAATTTTAAAAGAAGGAATCAATTCAGAGGACTTGCTTTGCTAAAAAATTGCAGAGTGTGTCTAAGGTTGGTTTCACACTATCGTTTGATCGCGCAGCGCATCGTGCGCTATCGGGAGCACGCGCAATGTTCCCCTATCTTTAACATGGTGGTCGCAGGGTCTTGCGAATGTACGCGCTCTTCAGCATTTAGCGTGTGTTGTGCATTTTACAGGTGTGCGCCCATACGCGCCGTACGCTACATGTTGCATTTTTTATTCTGCCTACATCGTTAAAAAAATGTGCGCCCAAAAATAGCATTACAGTCTATGGGGTCGCTGACGAGCGCTTGGCACCGCGCACGTCAGCGCCTTGTGCGTGCACCCGATTTGAGTTAACAACGTCTAGACACTTGTCTAAAACTCCCCCTAAATAAAGCAACATTGTTTGGGAGGAGTGTAGATAAAAGAAGGTGTCTTCAGGGACAATTACTCTTCAGACAGCCTTGCAGAGAGACCAGACAAGGGCCTTGAAGAGCCTTTACAAGTGTGGATTCAAACTTCAGGAGCCAAAATGTGAGTATTCTTCAACATAAAGTCTGTGTGTCCTGTACAATTTTATAATGTACTAATGTATTTTTTGTTTTCATTTCAGCATGTCTTCTTCTGGATCACTGTATTCGCCATCTCGGCAAGAACTGGCCCAAGCTGATCGTGAGGTGAGGATGTTGCTGCCTTTGGGTACTAAGTATAGCTGACTCTAGAAATGTGTTTTAAATTTTTCTTTCTTTACAGACATCGGACACGGGCACTGAAGAAGAAGTGCGGGAGCGGTCTGAGCGGGAGCGTTCTGAGCGGGAGCAGTCTGAGCGGGAGGATTCTGAGTGGGAGCAGCGTAGTCAAGTCGTGGTGAGGAGATGCAATGTGAGTATATATTATTTTTTTTTCTGTCTTTATTTATCTTGCTTTTTCTCTGCTTCTTTTTGTATCTGTTTCATTTTCCAAAATTCAAAGCATTATAATATTATTTTTTCTAGGTTCCACAACGGGATGACGAAGACGTGTACATCGACAACGAGCACCTGATCCGCCTCGCTGAGGAGCGTATCCCGTTGTGGGACAGCCGTGACCAGCAGTACAAAGGCACAGTGGTCACCTGGCAGCTCTGGAATGAGGTGGCCGCAGAGATGATGGATGGCTGGGACAGCGCCTCTCCAAGTTCAAAAAAGGCGTTCAGTAAGTATAAAGATGCTCTGTGATACTGCATTGATTTTTGGACCTGATGGTGCTGATGTGTTTTTTGCAAGATATATTCTTGCATTAAACACATCAATGCCTTGTGGAATACATTGATTGATTTTTGTCTTCAACTGCTGCATTGATTTATGGTACTGATGGTGCTGGTGTTTTTTTGGCAAGATATATTCTTGCGTTAAAAAAACACCAATGCCATGTGGAAAAAAGTGATTGCTTTGTCAACTGCTGTTTTGATCCGGTTTTCACTCTTGCTCCGGATGATACTGTTGTTTTCGCTGCTACATAATGTATATTCTAGCAGGAAACATAACAGTGTCCTCAGTATCAACAGTGACTGCATTTTGTCTAGAATTTTATTTGTGCTGCAGCATTGACTGTTTGCAAAGTTCTAACCGTTGTGTGTGCTGATAATTAAGTTGCCTAAAGTGCATTTTCTAATTTTTTTTTGCTTTTTTTTCCCAACAGTGAACAAAATCTGCACACGTTGGCGCTCGATGAAGGACCGCTTCAACACTGATGTTCGTGCTGAGGGACAGGTTCGGAGTGGTTCAGCGGCAAGGCGCAGAAGAAAGTACCGCTATTATCGAGAGTTGGCTTTCCTGAGACCGGTCCTTGCCAGCAGAGAGTAAGTTTTGTTTTTTTTTTGGTTTGTTATTGCTATGTGCTTTTCTATTCCACAGTTGATGCTTCTTGTTAATGCATGATACTAATGGTTTCCCTTTCTTTCCACAGCACTTGGAGCAGCACCCTGCAACCTGTCCTGGAGCGGTTCATCATCGATCGACCTCGGACCCGTCCCAGCCATCCGACAGCCAGGAAGCATCTTGCAGGTCAGCAACACAGACAGCTGGTGACTAGGAAGCTGGTCCATCACGTGTTCCCCTGTCCCAGGTCTCTGTCACTGGTTATGCGGGCACTACCCGCCAGCGGCAGAGGGCCTCGGACAGGCCTGTCATGCCCAAGTTCATGCTCTTGAGCGAGGCCTTTAAGGGCAGCCTCAAGGCACTGTCCGCCAGAATGGAAAGCAGTTTTTCCCTGATGGAACGTGGTCTCTGTTGACCAGCACCTTGTCCGTCTGGAGGCCGACCTCAACAGACCAGCGCACCATTTTTTCAGTAAAATTGAACAGGGCATGGTGGAACACCTTAGTCCTGAGCAACAGCTGAGTGTGTTACAGGCCTGCAACACTGCTTACTTGCAGGCTATGCAGCAGAATCGGTATGTGCAGCAGTCAGTGGTGTCATTTCCCACAGTTCCACCGCTGACTCGCTTCACCACACTACTGACTTCTGCTGCATACCACTGCATGGCCACCTGCATTCCCAGCGAAGCCGGACACCACTACACCACCCCAAGTCTGAGTGCTGCTGGACAATCCTCCGCCACCACCACTATGGCAAGCGCTGCTCCTGTATGGAGCACCACCACCACCACAGCACCACCAGCTTGGAGCCAAACCACCATAGAACCTGCTTGGGCGACAGACACCACCAGTCAACACCAAAGGAGCACCGCCAGCACTCAGCAACAGAGCACTGCCAGCGCTCAGCAACAGAGCACCGCCAGCACTCCTCAGCAACAGAGCACCGCCAGCACTCTTCAGCAACAGAGCACCGCCAGCACTCCTCAGCAACAGAGCACCGCCAGCACTCCTCATCAAAGGAGCACCGCCAGCACTCCTCATCAAAGGAGCACCGCCAGCACTCCTCATCAAAGGAGCACCGCCAGCATTCCTCATCAAAGGAGCACCACCACCACTCCTCATCAAAGGAGCACCAGCACCACTCCTCATCGTAAGATCACTGCCACCAATACTCCTCCTCAGAGTCCCCCATGAACTTTGGCTGAGATACCAGACAGGCGGCCTCCTGCTCGGAGCACCGACCCAACTTCTAGGAGCACCGCCACTGCCACTTCTATCAGCACCGCCACCGCCACCACTGAGCAGCAAAGGGGTGATCCGCATTCCCTATTTTACGGGGCAACGACACAGTCCACCATCACCAGGCGATCGACCAAAGTAAGGCGGTCACGGCTGCAAGTCGCTCTGGGCAGGATATTCCTGCGCCAAAGAAAAAAAAAAAAAACTTTGTTCGTCCATCCACCCTCTCCTCCTAATGTGTCTCAACCTGCCTCCATGTCCATTCCAGAGCTCCTTTCCCCCAGTACTTTTGTCGCCCCTTCTAGAACCCCTTCCTCAACCTCCAGTCGTTCCTCGTCTCTCCACACCCCCAAACTATCCCAATCTTTCCCCAAACGTCATTCCTAATAAAAAAATTTTTTTTATTTTTTGTTAAAAAATAAATGTGCAATTGTGCTTTCAAAATATTTTAATTGGTTACTGTGTCAATCCACGACTACACACACTGTGCCGTACACACACTGCGCCATACACTTAGCGTTTTTGCCATTACTGAGACATGTTTCTTGTGTCAGTCTTGGAGATATGTGTTGTCAACGACACAAATCTACATGACTTGTCTTTTCAACAACAGTCTCTACATTCTTGTAATATTGCACAGACTGGATCGAGCATACTTCCACAACTCTAGTCCTCAAGATACACCATCAGATCATGTTGTGTGGAATCCTCTTTTTTTGTGCTCTTGTGAAGCAGTTAGCAACGGAGCTATGGATTTCATTACAACATGATCTGCTGGTGGACCTTGAGGACTGGATTTGGGGAACCCTGCTGGATCCAGTCTGTGCAATATTACTAGAATGTAGAGACTGCTGTGGAAAAGACAACTCATATAGATATGTGTTGTCCAAAAAACAAAACCTATCTACATGACTTGTCTTTTTCACAGCAGTCTCTACATTATTTTAATATTGCACAGACTGGATCCAGCAGGGTTCCCCAACTCCAGTCCTCAAGGTCCACCAATAGATCATGTTGTATGGAATCCTCTTTTTTTGGGCTCTTGTGAAACCGTTATCAATGGAGATATGTATTTCATTACAACATGATCTGTTGGTGGACCATGAGGAGTGGAGTTGGGGGGCCCTGCTGGATACAGTCTGTGCAATATTAAAAAAATGTAAAGACTGCTGTGAAAAAGACAAGTCATGTAGATTGGTTTCGTTGACAACACATATCTCCTTGACTGACACAAGAAACATCAGTAATGGAAATCTGGTGTATTGCACACGCTAAATTATGGAAGGGTTCCCCAACTACAGTGTTAAAAGCAAACAAACAAATCATGTTTTTAATAATTCGATTTGAGTTACAAAAAAAAAAAAAAAAAGGGAAACATGATCTGTTGGTTGACATTTAGGACTACATTTTTGAAACCCTGGCATAGAGGATGGTGTTGAGTGCAAGGCATATCTATTGTTACCTTCCTTTTTTTTTCCGTTCGCATTTAACTATTAGAGAAAAGGCAATGAACTATAGATATACCTTGTAAATAACCACATACTCTATTACGTGTTTGTGGAAGAAACACATTACTGATGGTGAAAATAAATGTTATATATACTTCGCAAATACCCAGACCTTGCATCACTATCACACCTGGGCAGGTGAATTGATTTTGAACCTGCAGTATTGCTATAATTCTCCATATATTTTGAAGAAGAGTGTAGTGATGCTGCAGTTTAATCTGTATTGTAATGGCCATTTGTGATAAGTATTCAGCACAGCATGACATAAGGCCTGGGTATTTTACCTGACACAGTTGTATTATCTCCACCATCACTGTTAATTAAACACACTGTAGAGATTACAAAGGTAATACAACTTGTGTGTGTGTGTATGTCACCTACTCAGGAGTATTAGTGAATTCATGATGCACAAAACACAGCATCATAAATTCACTGAGACACCTGGCTACTTGCTAATGGTATTGGGAGTGTAAAAAGACATAATGCACTCAGTACAGGTATCAAAACAGTTTATTTTATTAACATACCAACAACATGCAATAACATTTTTTTACACCATTTGCTCTTGCCATTCCACCCGTCCTATATCTGAGTTGAAGTAGGCCGCAAATTGGTCCCTCATTTGGCCAACTTTGACGGATGACCTGAGAGGGTGCTGTGTAAATTCAGGCAATGGATTAGGAGCAACATCATCAAGATCAAAGTTCAGGTGTTCTCGAGAAATTACAAAATTATGTAGAACAGCACAGGCCTTGACCACCTCATCCACTGTTTCCAGTTTCAGATTAAATAGCTGTGCCAAGAATGCGCCATCTAGATACAAGTATACCAAATGCACACTCTACTGTTCTCCTGGCCCTGGGGAGCCTGCAATTATTAATTCTTTTGTGGAGGTCCAAGTCCCGGCTGGAGTAGAGTTTGAGCAGGTTTTGGCATATCTGGAACATCTGGAACGCTTCATCACCAACCATTATAAATGGCTGTGGCGGACCTTCGGTGTTGGGAAGAGGCCATGGCATGGGGAAATTGAAGCTGTTGCCATACAACCTCCTGCCCATGTCAGAGGTCTTAAAAGCCTGGGAGTCATTCCCACGGCCAAGTGCTCCAATGTCCACTGCAATAAACATACAGTCTGCATCCGCAATGGCCCTCAGCACAGTAGAAAAGTACTTTTTGTAGTTATAGAACTCAGAGCCTGTTCTTTTGGGCTTGATAATCCGGATGTGTTTCCCATCCACTGCTCCCAAACAGTTAGGGAAATTGCAGACAGTCCAGAATCTGTCGGCGATTTCCAACCACTTTTCTGCGGTTGGCATGGGCATGAATTCGGGACAAAGAACGCTCCACAAAGCCCGGCAGGTGTCCGCAACAATTCCAGACAAGGTGGATATTCCAATCCAGTGCTGGAAGTGAAGTGAAGAGAGGGTCTCTCCAGTAGCTAGGAATCTGTGACACAAAGAAAAAAAAAAAAAAATTATTTGTGTATAGGGATTTTTGTACACACCTAAAATTCAATTAAAAAAAATATATCTGCAGCCTTTTGTTCAATACATGCCATAAAAAAATTACCACAGCCTTTTGTTAACTACATGGCAGAACTATAATTCTGCCAGATTTAGAGTACATGTCACAACAAAGAAAATTAGGCAGGCATTGGTTTTGTAAAACTACATACCGTAATGTGACCAGGAGTCGTTCCTCAGGAGTAATCGCACGCCGGAGCTGCGTGTCCTGTCTCCAGATGACTTCTTTTACCCGACCAAGCAAATAGTTAAAGGTTTCTTGGGACATCCGGGTATAATCCGTAAATTTCTCCGGGTTTGCCTGTAGCTCACTGTAGAGGGTGTAGTACGCGCCACGGCTCTCCTGGAATTCAATAATGGGATGTATCCACAAACGCCGCCACTGCCGTCTTCGCTGCCTATCTCTCTCTCCCTCTGTTCATGGCAAGCAACTGCATAAGCTCGAGCCGTCCTCATGTCCAGATCCAAGTCAAAGTCAAAGCTCTTCCAGCGCAGATCCATGTTTCTCAAGTCAAATGCAAGCAAATGTGAAGAATTCAGCTGTAACCAGGGGCTATATAAAGAATTTAAATATGACACGCCCACTGCTTTCCCATTGGTGGAGTTTGTTGCAAGAATTTTTCAATGATTTTTTCTCCAGTTTATTGCGCATAAAAAATGCAAACGCATGAAAAACGCTTACAAACGCATAAAAATAGCTGCGATTTTTTGTAGTTATGCACACAATAATGCTACAAAAAAACGCAGCGTTTGCATGCGCTTTTGACATGCGTTTCATGTGCGCTCCTAACGCAGTGCAAAAAAACGCTAGTGTGAAACAAGCTTTAGTGTTTGGAATTCAGAGAGAGATGTGAGTTGTTTGCAGTCTCCTATGGAGGCAACTTATCTCCATTAGAAACAAAATGATTTGGCATGCAGAAACCTAACATGCCTGACCCTTTCTTTCCCCCCAGCATCTGCTCTTAGGAATTAAATAAATGAGAACACATTACACAATTTCTGTTTAAATCAAATAACTGTCCAGCTTAAATGATTTGGCGGGTCCAACACTTTTTGGCATGAAAGCTTTTCTAGTATCATTGCACATATAGGACCTATCATCAACTAACTTATAGTGAAGGTTTTCTTAAAGAGGCTTTCCATGAATAGAAAATAATAAATAACTAAAGGAAATATCTTTACAAATCAATTCTTGAATGCATGTAATTTGCAAATCACACTTATTTTGTCTAACCATATAGTTTCTATAGAATTAAAATGGCCGCCGTCTTGTTATATTGATAGAAACCGGTCCTAGAATGGTCGGACAGGTGCCTGTGATCATGAGCAGGAGTAGCTCCTCCCAACTTCCTTCATATGTAGGAAGATGTGCTTCCCTAAAACACTAGAGATGTTAGTGGTGCCGAGGTAAGAGACCGCTTGAATTTTTGAGCGTCCTTCCTTTCTGAATGCTGTGACCTGGAGATAAGCTGAACAATGTATAGCCAGAGGACCTTCTCCTGCACATGGACACAGGCACCTAGTCTAACATTCTAGGGCAGATTTCTGTCAGTGTAACAATTTGGTGGCCATTTTAATTCTATAGCGATTACCTGTCTAGACAAAACGATTGTGATTTGCTAATTAACCCCTTAGTGACAGAGCCAATTTGCTACTTAATGACCAATCCAAATTCTACAGTTCTGACCACTGTCAATTTATGAGGTTATAACTCTGGAACACTTTAATGGATCCAACTGATTCTGAGATTTTTTTTTCGTGACATATTGTACTAAATGTTAGTGATAAAATATCTTCGATATGACTTACGTTTATTTATGAAAAAAAATGGAAATATGTCAAAAATTTTTTAAAATTTAGCAATTTTCAAACTTTGAATTTTTATGCCCTTAAATTAGAGTGATATGTCACACAAAATAGTTAATAACATTTCCCACATGTCTACTTTACATCAGCACAATTTTGGAAACAAAAATATTTTTTGTTACAAAGTTATAAGGGTTAAAAGTTGACCAGCGATTTCTCATTTTTCAAACAAAATTTGAAAACCATCACATTTGAAGTCACTTTGAGTGGTGTACATGACAGAAAATACCCAAAAGTGACACCATTCTAAAAACTGCACCCCTCAAGGTGCTCAAAACAACATTCAAGAAGTTAATTATCCCTTAACTGCTTCACAGGAACTGAAGTAATGTGGAAGGAAAAAATGAACATTTAACTTTTTTTCACAAACAATTTTATTCAGAACCAATTTTTTTTTATTTTCAAAAGTGCAAAAAGAGAAATTGAACCACAAAATTTGTTGTGCAATTTCTCCTGAATACACTGATACCTCATATCTAAACCACTGTTAGGGTGCACTGCAGAGCTCGGAAGGGAAGGAGCACCATTTGACTTTTTCAATGTAGAATTGACTGCAATTGTGATTGGACGTCATGTCACAATTGGAGAGCCCCTAATGTGCCTAAACAGTGGAAATCATTTTTGAAACTAGACCCCCCAAAGAACTTATCTAGATGTGTGGTGAGCACTTTGAACCCCCAAGCGCTTTACAGAATTTTATAACATAGAGTCATAAAAATAAAAAATCATATTTTTTCCAACAAAAATGATTTTTCACCCCCAAGTTTTTATTTTTCCAAGGGTAACAGGAGAACTTAGACCACAAAAGTTGTTGTGCAATTTGTCCTGAATACGCCGATACCCCATATGTGTGGGTAAACCACTGTTTGGGCACACGGCAGAGCTCGGAAGGGATGGAGCACCGGTTGACTTTTCAATGCAAAATTGACTGTAATTCAGATCAGACACCTTATTGCGTTTGCAGAGCCCCTGATGTGCCTAAACAGTAGAAACCCCACATAAGTGACCCCATTTTGGAAACTACACCTCTAAAGGAACTTATCTAGATGTGTGGTGCGAATGTTTAACCAACAAGTGTTTCATTAAAGATTTTAACGCAGAGCCGTGAAAATAAAAAAAACTTTTTTTTCCACAAAAATGATTTTTAGCCCCCAATTTTTTATTTTCACAAGGGTAGCAGGAGAAATAGGACCTGAAAAGTTGTTGTCCAATTTGTCCTGAGTACTCTGATACCCCATATGTGGTAAACCACTGTTTGGGTGCACGGCAGAGCTCAGAAGGGAAGACGCCCCATTTGACTTTTTCTACACAGAATTGGCTGGAATTGAGATTGGACGCCATGTCACATTTGGAGAGCCCCTGATGTGCCTAAACAGTAGAAACCCCCTATTTCTAACTCCAACCCTAACCCCAACACACCACTAACCCTAACCCCAATCCTAACCATAACCCTAACTCCAACACACCCCTAACTCTAATCCAACCCTAACCGTAATCCCAACTCTAGCCCCAACCCAAACCTTATCTTTAGCCCCAACCCTAACCCTAACTTTAGCCCAACTCTAACCCTAATGGGAAAATGGAAATAAATACATTTCTATTATTTTATTATTTTTCCCTTACTAAGAGGGTGATAAAGGGGGTTTGATTCAATATTGCTGTCGGGTGCCGGCCAATCTCGGCAGGCACACTGCGCATGCGCCTGCCATTTTCTTCCTGGAAGAAGATGCTGGTGGTCATGGGGGGAAGCAGGAGGTACCGGGGTAATTGGGGACCTTATTTCTCTATAAAAAAAAACCTACCCGACTCATGTTCTCTGGGGTCTCAGCTACCCCCAGCAGTCGAGACCCCAGAGAAATTCCAACTCTTGGGGGCGCTATAACCTTAAACCTCAGCGTCGTTAAGGTGCTGTGGTTTAAGTACCCTTAACTGCCGCCGTTAAAAGGCGTATCGGCAGTCGTGAAGGGGTTTAATGTATTTAGGAATTTATAATGAAATTTCCTTTAGTTATTCATTTTTTTCTATTCTTTGATCACCCCCTTTAAGTATCGCAATTACCGCCAACATTGAAAGTTATTGTCTGGGCCTATAAGACGGTCCTCGACCTCTAGTACTTTGAAGGGCCAACATTGGTGTTTCATGTAATGCATTCATGAATGCTTCAAAGACCACCCAATAATTGAACCCTCTCTTTATGGTGAATTTCCTATGTTATAAACCCCCTCCAAAAAAACCCTCAAAAGCCCAAAAATTCCCATTTCACTAACATCTTGGCAGAAGTATGCATTTTTTGGGTAAATAGTTACATTGCTGAAAAATTATTTGTCTATGGAAATGGACTTTCTAATTGAAGGAGCACAAATGGAATTAAATATCTGTTATGGGTCTTGGGGTTAAAAAATAATCATAATTTATTTTTATTTTTTTCATAAATCAGAAAATAATGAGTAGAAGAAACTGTAAAATATATTGAGAAATCTGCTTCTTCCTCATTCGGGGTTGAGATTTCACTCTCAGTTCAGGGGTAAAATCTGTAAAATGAGTTTTCAGTGAAGAACCGTCTTTCATATTACTGAGCTAGGAAATGACTGTTGCTGCTCATTAGAATCTATGGAGAGAAGGAGGAGCTAAAGACAGACACACACATTCTCCTGCTAGTTCTCCTGAAATTACAGTTAGGCCGGAGTCACACTGGCGAGGAATACGGCCAAGTGAGAGGTGCTAAAAGCACGCATTACACATGGACAAATGATTCTCTATGGGGTCCCTCGCACCAGCCGTATATTTCTCATCCGTATTCCACGGTCCGTGCCAATCGCAGCATGCTGCGATTGTCAGCGTACTACGACCGTAGTACGCCAATGCAAGTCTATGAGTGCGCAAAAAATACGGATTACACAAGGACCAGACGTGTGACCTGCGAGCAATACGCAGGTCTTTTGGCTGGTGACAGGAAATGGGCCAATCCATCATCAGGAAGCCTAGACATGCAAATGAGCTCAAAAAGTGCTCCAGACATCCAGGAAGTAGGCCTCCATGGAGTACAGCAGCATCATGGCGTCCACTTACATTAATGTGGAAATGTTAATAGTCCTGGTGCAGGAGCGTCCCGAACTCTGGGACCAACGTGATGCCCATTATTCCATCTGGGCAAGAAAGGAGGCATCATGGAGGCACATCTGTCGCCAGATTTACCATGACTTTGGTGATTGGCCACGTGAGGAGCAGCATAAAATTCGTAAGTACAAGCCAAAACATGAGTAACCCTAGCGCACAACAAAAAAGGAATATAGAATCAGCACCCCCCTTCCTGTGCTTGTACTTTTTTCCTCATGAGGCCGTTAGATTTGGATGTGACACGTGGATTCACACAGCCATAATTTGGGTTTAGGCCACAAGCTCCTCATCCTCCAAGACAAACCAATTATTAAGTGTAGCTATTTGATACATCAACTAAAGAGACCCTGTGTATCTGCCCAATTAGATATGCCACCATGGGTAGAAAGCACACCCCAGAAGGCCCCATGCCTAGACTACTGGTAGCAAATGTGACCTATCAAATATGTGATTTTGACAATATTTTTTGTCACATTGCAGTGGAAGATGTGATGAGACGCTGGCGAAGCATCCTGGACCAATACCGCCGGGAACCCCAGCAGCGGTCCAGGAGTGGGGATGCTGGCTACGTTAAAAGAAAATATATCTATTACGACCACCTCTCCTTCCTCGCCCCAATTCTGGATCTGAGACCATAAATAGATACCTCACACCACATTACACAGATACTTTACAGGGCCAAAAATAGGTATTTATTTTTGGCTCTGTTCTATTTCTTCACAGAACTCAGTCCAACCTTACGGACAGAGGCACTGGCTCAGATACAGAGCCCATCATTGATCCTGGGTCTGCAGGGTAAGAGGTGGCTGGCCCATCTTCTCCCCCTACTAGGAGCAGGGGTGAAGACTCGAGTCAGGATGTGCCATTGCCTGCGCCCCAAAGCCCACCACCAGGACCATCTGGTACTGCTGCTGCATCAGCACCAGCAGAGGATCAGGGCAATATCAGCAGCAGCCCAACTGGCCACATCCGGGGCTCCCCTCAGCCTGCTGCCACATCCCGGCTAGGAAGAAGCCGAAGACAGCAAATACCTGCCCCTGATACCCGCACTAATGTGGACACTGGGGTCCTGAATTATTTAGCCAGAGTTAACACTGATGATGGGGAGGAGGCATACTCTCGCAGCCTGGCCAATTATCTCCGTGCCCTTTCCCGTGAGGTCAGGCTCCGTATTAGAGGATGCTTTCAGATCCTGCTTGATGCCTGCACATACCCCAATACGCCCTACGAACTATTTGAATACATTGAGAGGTGGCAGCTTTCACCACGAAATCTCATGCGCCTTAGGCACCCCCCACAAATCAAGCTCAAGCAGGATCTGAGGATCCTCAAACATGTGGGCCTACACCTCACCCCCTTCCTCCCACTACCCAACCTTCTATTCAGCAGCCACAAATGTCAGCCTCTAGCCAACCCCACCAATATGGCCACTTGTACCCACCCAGTGTTGGAGGCTGGTCCCAACCTGGTTGGGGACGATATGGCTATCTTGGTGGGTATGAGCCACGTGCCTACCACAGCCAACAAGATGTCCCTCCCCATCATTACTCTGGCCAGTACCCCCAACATTCCCAGGAGGCAGGACAATTCCCACATCATGGGCAACAGTATGGCCCCACAGAGGGCGATGTTGGCCACAGTGTCTAGCAGCACCCACAGGCTGCTCTTCCACGTTCCCCTTCCCCAACCTATGAGGATTTATAAGTCTGATGGCCGTAGATGTCCAGTGCGGTTTCACTGGTGGTCCAAATACAAAGGAAAAAACAGGTGGTCTCCATCACCAAACTTTGCTAAAAAATTTGAATGTTAAATTTTTTAACAATGTTTTCCAATCATATTAAGAATCCATCATGACAGGCAAGGCTACCTCACGCCTTTCAGACAGATATTACATGTCTGTACAAAAGAGAATATTTAAATGCGCTATACTGTAAAGTCAGAGGATGAAAATACACTACTCACTTGCTAATGCCTAGGAAAGGCGTGCTGGCCTTAGTAAAGTAGTCGCCTTTTTTGCTAGCAATCTATAGTAACAAATCAAGGCGACCAGCCTTCAGAATATCACGCTCTCTCTATGTCTTAACAAGTGAGTTTTGTTTTTTCATCCTTTCCAGTATAGCATGGTTAAATATTCTCTGTTCTACAGACAGGTAATATCTGTCTGAAAGCCGTGAGTTAGCCTTGCCTGTCATGGTGGAATATTTCTATGATTGGAAAACATTCTCAAGAAATGTGAGTGTTATCTTTTAGCATTAATTTTGTTTATGGAGATCACCTATTTTTTTCCTTTGTAATTAAATATTCTCATGCAGCAATGTTGTTATTGCCTAATGTTTTTTTGGGTTATGTTATATAATGTTACTTTTCAAAAAAGTTTAATAATGCAAAAAGGGCAATTTTGCCCATTGCCAAACTTTTCATATGGCAATATTATGTTTGCCTTTAAGATAAAAAAAGCAAAAAGGCAAAACTAAAAATTTGTCTACTACAGTTAACGTCTCTGTGTGATTTCTCAAAAACCCTGTCAACATACTAACATACACTAACCAATGCAATGAAACAGTCATAGAATCATAAGGGGTTGAGTAATATATATTCAGACACACTTAAAGAAACAAATTATAACATAGACACAGCATGCTCTTGCCAAGAAGTTGCCCCTTCAGGTGAGATAAAGTAATTAGTGAAAATATCACGCACTTTGAGGCCAGAGAGCCGTCTACGTTGAGGGTTCATAGGTGGTCTCACCCTGCGCACATTGTCTGGCCTACGCACAACATCAGCAGAGGAGGAACAATCATGTATCCTGGTGAAGTTATGAAGAACCACACAGGCTTTCACAACTTCATTAACATTCTGTTCACTCAACTGAATGGCAGACTGGAGTACCCGCCATTTGGCACAAAGAATGCCAAAGGAACACTCCACCAGTCGCCGAGCACGTGATAGGCGCAAGTTAAAAATTCTGCGCCTGTGGTCAAGGTTGCGCCGAGGATATGGCCTCATGACATTGCGCGATAACTGAAACACCTCATCTGCCACAAGGACATAAGGAACTGATTCTTCAGTGGAGCCTGGCAACTGGTGTGGTGGTGGTAGATCCAACTGGTTGGTGCGTAGCCGCCGAGCCATTATGGAAGTATTGAAGACTCTAGAGACTCCCGTCCTTCCATAGGCCCCAATGTCAACAATTATAAACTTGTTTTGAGGGTCTACCAGAGCCAAAAATACAACAGAAAAGTATTGTTTATAATTGAAGAATTGGGAGCCAGAGTTCGGCAGCTTACGCACCCGGATATGTTTGCCATCCAGGGCCTCAATACAATTAGGAAACTGGCAGTCCTCCTCAAAGTCCCTTGATATCCTCAACCAGTCTTCCATCCTGGGCTCAGGCATGACCACTTGATGGAATCTTGTCCAGATTTCTGTACATGTAGACCTCACTATGCCAGAAATGGTTGATCTTCCAATGAGAAACTCATGGTGGAGGGCGGCATAAGACAGGCCAGTGAACAGGAAGCTGTAGAACAACAGAAATTGATAATTTTAGAATGCAGAAAGTCCAAAAACATCAGTTACATGCCGACCAAACTTGGTAGGAATTGAGATAGAATAACACACACATATTTCGTTGCACAATGACTAAGTGATATGCAGTACATATTAGAGCTAACATTCTGGTGTGTAAGTTGAACCACATTTTGAGTAAGATGAGGGCATTAAACTTTGTCCAAGAAGGCAAAAAAACATACTTTAGCCCACACATTATGAACATAGAGAATGTGGTTGTGTAGTACTTACCGTATTGTGAGTAGAAGACGCTCCTCTGCAGATATAGCTTTGCGCATCCTTGTGTCCTGAAAGGTTATCCCAGGGCACACTGTCTCCAAGAGTCGATCAAATGTGGAAATGCTCATGCAACAGTATTGGTAAAACTTCAGTGGATGCTCCCGCAGAGAAGAATAGAGGCGGTGAAAATGACCTCTTGTGAGTCGTTGCCTCAAAAGTGGATGTACCCACATGCGTCTCCTCCTCCGCGGATCCACTATCACAGGGTATGGTTGCCCAAAGCGCCATGACAAAAGCCAGTTGAAGAGAACCTGCTCAGTTGTATTGAAACTCAGACCCTCTGCCATGTTGCACATACAACACCAACACACCTAGTGAAGGCAAGGTGACAAATGGACAGAATGGAGGCAGCCAACTGTTCCTGAGCCAATAAATAGGGTGGAGGCTAATGATTTAAATTTTTAGCAGGCCTCAAAACCGTTAAATGTCCATTTTGCAAGGCTGCGAGAAAATCTCGCCATACGGATTGCATACGGATGCCATACGGATTACATACGGATGCTCACATGCGCAAAATACGCGACCACACCTTGCTTACGGATGACCTACAGAGCACTATTTAGAGGTCATTCATCCGTATTACGCCTGTAAACTACGGACCGTATTTTGCACAGGTTAGTGTGACCCCGGCCTTATACTATAAATTATATCAAATGTTTGTTTTCTGTGGCATTTTTAAATCTATTTTTCTATTTGAATAATCAGTGCTGGATATAAATATTTTGGATTTTTGATGGTTTTCAGTTTATTTTTTATTTTTATACAAATAATACTGATATTCTACTAGATGGTCAAATTACTATAGGCTCATGAATTGTGATATTATGTAGCGGTGGTCTACTTTATACAACATCATGTAACCAGATATGTCCAGGAGCTATACATGATGCCACGGTGGCATCTGCATTTGGGACTTGTCTGAAGGGACCCCAGGGCCCCTCTGCCACATAGGAAGACACTAGCAATATGGCAGATAGGGTCCCCTTTATAAACTTCACTTTGGGGCCCTGGAGCGTTTGGTTACTTATTTGAATGAATGTTTAGGAGAGTTGAATTTTTGGACAGCACAGAACTGTGTGAACATCCATATCTTTAATAGTGTGGATCTTTTACAAGTATACAGTATGGTGACAGCCTATTAATCTGTTAATTACATTGTATTGTGTCCTGTTTTCTGTTGCAATTCACTTGGTCCATTCACGGCCTGGAACATAAATGAACCGTCTCCACAGTCATGTCAAAATCCATTCAGTCATGTTGACACTTTCTGCGGTGAAGCATTTAGCTTTTATACCATCCCCACAGGCCATAAACATTGCTAGTGACAATGCCCTGGTGCTTATCAAGAACGTTTTGGTAAAGGGGACATGTAATAGAACAACATTTTACATCTGACAGATGGATTGTGTCTCTATATATGAGGTAAGAACAAGCCATCCGAGAGCTGCTACAAACAGCGCCAGGCCCGGTATTCATTAACTATTCATTTAGAGGATGCTCTCCACACGCCCAGGTCTTTGTTAGACAAATCAACTTCCCACAAAGGTAAACAGGACAAATTCATTAAGCAAAGAAAGAGGAGATGGATATAAGTGCTGCTCCGTAGTAATTAAAAGGCAAAACTCGCAGCCAGTGCAGGGAATTCATGAAGACATTGGCAGGCTGCTCACTTCTGTCTACAGTTCTTATACTTATTAACGATACAGAAGGTTTCACACTGGCGCATCGCTACAGTAAATGTGAGAAAGGCAAATCCCGACTATGTGTTACACATTATATTTATATATACTATGTATATATACAGATATGGCCGACAGTGTTGGCACCTTTGAAATTATTCCAGGAAATGAAGTATTTCTCCCATTAAAATTTTGCAATTACACATATTTTGTTATAACACGTGTTTATTTCCTTTGTATGTATTAGAACAAAAAAAAAAATTGGACATAGATTGACACAAAACCCCCAAAATAGGCCGGACAAAATTGTTCACCCTGAACTTAACATTTGGTTGCAGGTCCTTTGAAATAAATAACTGCAATCAATTGCTTCCTATAACCATTGTGGCACGGCTAAGAGTCGTATAGTCAACATAGTAACATAGTAACATAGTTTTGAAGGCTGAAGGAAGACCTTACGTCCATCTAGTTCAGCCTATTTTTAGTGCAGCTGTTCTGCATTGTTGATCCTGGGGAAGGCAAAAAACCCACAGAGTAGAAGCCAATTTTCTCCATAGGGAAAAAAATTCCTTCCCCTAAGCTGCGTCAACCATCTACCTATAATATTATGTTATTCGTAACCTTCTATACTGTTACTCACAAGAAAAGCATCCATTCCTTTCTTAAATTCATTCAGTGAGTTGGCCATCACCACTTCCTCAGGAAGAGAATTCCAGAGCCTCACTGCTCTTACCATGAAGAACCCTCTTCTATGCTGGTGCAGAAATTGTCTTTCCTCCAAACGAAGAGAATGCCCCCTTGTTCTTGTCACAGTTTTTGGTACAAACAGTTCATTGGAGAGATCTCTGTATCGTCCTCTGATATACTTGTACATATATTTTAGGTCTCCCCTAAGTCTTCTCTTTTCTAGAGTAAATAGACCTAATTTTGATAACCTTTCTGGGTATTGTAGTGAACCAACTCCATTTATCATTTTAGTAGCCTGCCTTTGAACCCTTTCAAGTTCAGTAATGTCTTTCTTGAGCACCGGAGTCCAAAATTGCACACAATACTCCAAGTGTGGTCTGACGAATGATTTGTACAGAGGGAGAATTATGTTTTCATCTCGTGTCCCCAGACCTCTTCTAATCCATCCCATGACCCTATTTGCTTTGGTGGCAGCTGCCTGACACTGGGCACTCCAATTTAGCTTCTTATTGACTAAGATGCCTAAGTCTTTTTCCATGTCTGATTTCCCCAGCAGTTTCCCATTTAGTATGTAATTGTAGCATCTGTTTCTCCTTCCCATGTGCATAACCTTACACTTATCTGTGTTACACCTCATTTGCCATTTTTCATCCCAATTCTCCAATTTACTCAAATCTGTCTGTAATTGCAAACTGTCCTCCTTTGTGTTAACTACCTTACATAGTTTTGTATCATCTGCAAATACTGATATTTTACTGTGTAAGCCATCCACTAGATCATTAATAAATATATTAAATAGTAGGGGGCCCAATACAGAACCCTGTGGTACCCCACTAGTAACCCTGGCCCAATCTGAGTATGCACCATTAATAACCACTTTGTTTTCTTATCACTAAGCCAGCTACCTACCCATCTACACACCTTTTCCCCTAGCCCAAGCTTTCTCATCTTACTTACCAATCTTTTATGTGGGACAGTGTCAAAAGCTTTAGAGAAGTCGAGATAAATGACATCCAATGATTCTCCTTGGTCCATTTGAGAGCTTACATCCTCATAGAAGCTGATCAGGTTAGTTTGTCAGGAGCGATCCTTCATAAATCCATGTTGATAAGGAGTTAAACATTTATTAACATTGAGATATTCCATAATGGTATCCCTTAGAAACCCTTCAAAAATTTTACCCACAACAGATGTTAAGCTTAGTTTCCAGGTTCCCTTTTACACCCCTTTTTGAATATTGGTACCACATTTGCTTGCCGCCAATCAAAAGGAACAGACCCTGTTTCTATAGAGTCTTTAAATATAAGAAATAGAGGCCTGTCTATCACATTACTTAACTCCCTTAACCCCTTAATCCCATATGACCTACTATCCCGTCCATGTGCCCTGGGGCTTAATTCCCAGGGATGGGATAGTATGTCATAGCGATCAGCGGCGCCCTACATGCTTCCCTGAGCCCCCCACCGCAGCGCAATGTGCAGTGCTGCTGCGGGGAGCTCCTTCCCTGCAGGCCCCCGAATCCAAGATGGTGACGGGGACCTTCGGGGGCCTGCAGGGAGCCGGCTTCCTCAGTGCCTGCAAAGCGCAGGCAAGGAGGAAGCCTGTGTAGTGCCTGTGACAGATTGCTGATCTGTCACAGTGATCTGTGATGTGACAGATCAGCGATCTGTCACAGGACAGTGATGTCCCACCTGGGACAATGTAATAAAGTTAAAAAAAAAGTGTTAAAATAATTTTTAAAAAATCGCCAAATAAATTAGAAAAAAAAAAATATTCCCCCAATAAATTCATTTTTTGGAAATAAAAAAAACAAAACAATCAAAGTACACATATTTGGTGTCACCGCATCCGTAACGACCTGCCCTAGTTAACCCCTTTAGCGAACCCCTTAAAAAATAAAAATAAAAAACGAAGCAAAAAATAATGATTTATTATCATACCACCGAACAAAAAGTGCAATAGCGCACGATCAAAAAGACGCAAATAAATATCCATGGTACCGCTGAAAATGACATCTTGTCCCGCAAAAAACGAGCCGCCACACAGCATCATCAGCGAAAAAATAAAAAAGTTATAGCTTGCAGAATAAAGCGATGCAAAAATAATTATTATATAAAATAGTTTTCATTGCATAAAACCGACAAAACATAAAAAAACGACATAAATGAGGTATTTCTGTAACCATACTGACCCGAAGAATGAAGCCGCTTTATCAATTTTATCGCACGCGGAACGGTGTAAACGCACCCCCCCAAAAGAAATTCATGAAACGCTGGTTTTTGCTCATTCTGCGTCCCAAAAATCAGAATAAAAAGTGATCAAAAAATGTCACATGCCCGAAAATGGTACCAATAAAAACGTCAACTCGTCCCGCAAAAAATAAGACCTCACATGACTCGTTGGGTAAAAATACGGAAAAATTATAGCTCTCAATATGTGGTGATGCAAAAACTATTTTTACAATAAAAAGCGTCTTTTAGCGTGTGACAGCTGCCAAACATAAAAACTCGTCATAAATAGTAAATCAAGCCCCCCGTTATCACCCCCTTAGTTATGGAAAAATAATAAATCTAAAAGAAAATGTATTTATTTCCATTTTCCCATTAGGGTTATGGTTAGGGCTAGGGCTAGGGTTAGGGCCAAGGCTAGGGTTAGGGCCAGGGCTAGGGTTAAGGCTAGGGTTAGGGCTGAGATTAGGGTTAGGGGTGTGTTGGGATTAGGGTTGGAGTTATAATTGGGGGGTTTCCACTGTTTGGGCACATCAGGTGCTCTCCAAATGCAACATGGCGTCTGATCTCAATTCCAGCCAATTCTGAGTTGAAAAAGTCAAATGGTGGTCCTTCCCTTCCAAGCTCTGCCATGCACCCAAGCAGTGTTTTACCCCCACATATGGGGTATCAGCCTACTCAGGACAAATTGCAAAACAACTTTTGGGGTCCAATTTCTCCTGTTACCCTTAGGAAAATAAAAAATTGGGGGCAAAAATATCATTTTTGTTGAAAAAAAATTTTTTTTTATTTTCACGCCTGGGCGTTATAAACTTCTGTGAAGCACTTGGGGTTCAAAGTGCTCACCACACATCTAGATAAGTTCCTTGGGGGGTCTAGTTTCCAAAATGGGGTCACTTGTGGGGAGTTTCAATAGTTTAGGTACATCAGGGGCTCTCCAATCGCACATGACACCTGCAGACCATTCCATCAAAGTCTGCATTCCAAAACGTCACTACTTCCCTTCCGAGACCCGACGTGTGCCCATACAGTAGTTTTCTCCCACATATGGGGTGTCAGCGTACTCAGGACAAATTGGACAACAACTTTTGTGGTCCAATTTCTCCTGTTACCCTTGGGAAAATAAAAAAAATGGGGACTAAAAGATCATGTCTGTGGAAAAAATATGATTTTTTATTTTCACGCCAGGTCGCTATAAACTTCTGTGAAGCACTGGGGGGTTCAAAGTGCTCACCACACATCTAAATAAGTTCCTTAGGAGGGTCTAGTTTCCAAAATGGGATCACTTGTGGGGGGTTTCCACTGCTTAGGTACATCAGGGTCTCTCCAAATGCAACATGACACCCGCAGACCATTCCATCAAAGTCTGCATTCCAAAACATCACTACTTCCCTTCCGAGACCCTACGTGTGCCCAGACAGTAGTTTTCTCCCACATATCGGGTATCAGCATACTCAGGACAAATTGGACAACAACTTTTGGGGTCCAATTTCTCCTGTTACCCTTAGGAAAATAAAAAAATTGGTGACTTAAAGATCATGTTTGTGGAAAAAATACGATTTTTTTATTTTCACGCCCGGGCGTTATAAACTTCTGTGAAGCACTGGAGGGGTCAAAGTGCTCACCACACATCTAGATAAGTTCCTTGGGGGGTCTAGTTTCCAAAATGGTGTCACTTGTGGGGGGATTCTACTGTTTAGGTACAACAGGGGCTTTCCAAATGCGACATGGTGTCCGATCTCAATTCCAGCCAAAAACGTCAAATGGCGCTGCTTCCCTTCCGAGCTCTGCCATGCGCCCAAATAGTGGTCTACCCCCACATATGGGGTATCAGCGTACTCAGGACAAATTGCACAATTACTTTTAGGGTCCTGTTACCCTTGGAAAAATAAGAATTGAGGGTGAAAAGATCATTTTTGTGGAAAAAATATGATTTTTTAATTGTACGGCTGTATGTTAAAAACTTCTGTGAAGCCCTTGGGGGTTCAAAGTTCTCACCACACATCTAGATAAGTTCCTTGGGGGGGTCTATTTTCCAAAATGGTGTCATTTATGGGGGGTTTCCACTGTTTTGGTACATCAGGGGTTTTCCAATCGCGACATGGTGTCCGATCTCAATTCCAGCCAAAAACGTCAAATGGCACTGTTTCCCTTCCGAGCTCTGCCATGCGCCCAAATAGTGTTTTACCCCCACATGTGAGGTATCAGCGTACTCAAGGACAAATTGCACAATGGGAGGAGACACAGATTAGATATTAGAAAAAACTTTTTGACAGTTAGAGTGATCAATGAGTGGAACAGGCTGCCACGAGAAGTGGTGAGTTCTCCTTCAATGGAAGTCTTCAAACAGAGGCTGGACAGACATCTGACTGGGATGATTTAGCGAATCCTGCTTTGAGCAGGGGGTTGGACCAGATGGCCCAGGAGGTCCCTTCCAACTCTACGATTCTATGATTCTATGATTCTATGATTCTATAACTATTATGGTCCTGTTACCCTTGGGAAAATAAAAATTGGGGGTGAAAAGATCATTTTTGTGGAAAAAATATGATTTTTAATTGTATCGCTGTACGTTATAAACTTCTGTGAAGCCCTTGTGGGTTCAAAGCACTCACCACATATCTAGATAAGTTCCTTGGGGGGTCTAGTTTCCAAAATAGGGTCACTTGTGGGGGGTTTGAACTGTTTAGGTACATCAGGGGCTCTCCAAACGTGACATGGCGTCCGATCTGAATTCCAGCCAATTTTGCATTGAAAAAGTCAAACGGCGCTCCTTCCTTTCTGAGCTCAGCCATGCGCCAAAACAGTGGTTCCCCCCACATATCAGGTATCAGCGTACTCAGGACAAATTGCACAATAAATTTTGCAGTCCAATTTCTCCTGTTACCCTTGGTAAAATAAAAAAAATTGAACCTGAAGTTTTTTTTGTGTGAAAAAAAGTTAAATGTTCATTTTTTTTAAATATTCAAAAAATTCCTGTGACGCACCTAAATGGTTAATAAACTTCTTGAATGTGGTTTTGAGCACCTTAAGGGGTGCAGTTTTTAGAATGGTGTCACTATTGGGTATTTTCTATCATATAGACCCCTCAAAGTGGCTTAAAATGTGATGTGGTCTGTAAAAATAAAATGGTGTTGCAAAAATGAGAAATCGCTGGTCAATTTTTAACCCTTATAACTTCCTAACAAAAAAAAAATTTTGGTTCCAAAATTGTGCTGATGTAAAGTAAACATGTGGGAAATGTTAATTATTAAGTTTTTTGTCTGTCGTATCTCTGTGATTTAAGGGCATAAAAATTCAAATTTGGAAAATTGCAAAATTTTCAAAATTTTCGCCAAATTTCCATTTTTTTCACAAATAAACGCAAGTTATTTGAATGAAATTTTACCACTAACATGAAGTACAATATGTCACGAGAAAACAGTGTCAGAATCACCAGGATCCAAGGTAGCATTTCAGAGTTAATACCTCATAAAGGGACAGTGGTCAGAATTGTAAAAATTGGCCCGGTCATGAACGTGCAAACCACCCTTCGGGCTTAAGGGGTTAATACCCGAGGGTGAATGTCATCAGGGCCTGGTGATTTGTCAATTTTAATCTTACTAAGGCGGTTCTGCACTTCTTCCTGGGTTAGGGTACCGTTACACCTAGCGATGCACCAGCGATCCCGACCAGCGATATGACGCGGTCAGGATCGCTGGTACATCGCTAGGTGGACGCTAGTGAGCTGCCAAACAGGCAGATCTCACCAGCGACATCGCTGGGGACAGGGATCGCTACTTACCTGTCAGACGCGGCGATCCTGCGTCCTCCCGCCCTGCTCCACGTGTCGCGCGTCGGCGCCGCAGGAAGTGACCGACGAGGAATGGTCCAGGAGCTTCTCGCGCGATCAGCGATAACCAGCGGGGGAGTCGGTCGGAGGTAAGTATCACATGCAGCGATATCGCTAGCAATATCGCTGCAACGTCACAAAATCGGTGACTTTACAGCAATATTGCTAGCGATATCGCAGTGTGTAACGGAGGCTTTAGGCAGGTAATACTTAATGGGGAGTTTACATTATCACTCTGCATTTCCCCTGGCAAATCCTTTTCCTGTGTGAACACTGTTGAGAAAAAAGTATTTAAAACATTTGCTTTTCCCACATCGCTCTCTTTGATTTCACCCTCATTGTTCTTTAAAGGGCCGACACCATCAATTTTAGTCATTTTACTGTTTATATAATTAAAGAATAGTTTGGGGTTTGTTTTACTTTCCTTAGCAATGAGTCTCTCAGTTTCCACTTTTGCTAAATGTATTTGTTTTTTACACATTTTATTTTTTTCTCTATAACTTTTTAATGCTTCTTCATTGCCTTCTTGTTTTAGCTTCTTAAATGCCTTGTTCTTGTTATTTATTGCCCTTTTTACGTCCTTATTTAGCCACATTGGTGTTCTCCTGTTCCTAGCTCGCAGTGGGTGTGTAAAACTGATTTAAATATTTCCCATTTATTTTCTGTGCTCCTATTTTTGAGGACATTGTCCCAATCAATTCGGCTAAGGTCCTCTCTAAGGCTACTTTCACACATCAGGTTTTCGGCGTCAGGCGCGATCCGGCGTCGTGCCGGAACGCCGGATCCGGCAAATGTTTCTTAAAACCGGATGTGACGGATCCGGTTTTCTGCCGGATCTGTCTTTTTCTGGACAGACAAAACCGGATCCGTCTCATCCGGTTCATCCGTTTTTCTATCCGTTTTTTCGACGGATTACGCCGGATCCGGTTTTTAAAATTGACCCTTGTGGCCTTCCGAACGGGATTGGCTACTGGAAAACTATATATAGCGTGTTCCTACAGCCCTTCTTTGACAGGTTGTAGAGGAGAAAGTGCAGGTTGGAGAGAAGAGCAAGTTACTGGCGAAGATGGATGTTGTCATTGGAAATATTTTGAAGAATTTGGCGGATTTTACAGCGGAGGCAAATCGTTTGAGGGTGATTGTTCTGGAGAAGGAGAGAGCGAGACAGCAGCGCATCAGGCATCGTAGACGACGTTTGTGGATCCACCCCATCACAGCCAAGAGAATGACGCGTGGGGTCTATTCTACACTATGCATGGACCTTCGACGAAACCCGGATAAATTTTTTAGATATGTTAGGATGAAAATGGAGAATTTTGATTACTTGGTGGAGCGCATTGCACACCTCATAAGAAAAGCGGACACCTATTGCCGCTTCTCTGTTTCACCCGCAGAGCGTCTGATGGTGACTTTAAGGTAAGTCACATTTATTGGATATGATCGCATCAGAGCACACTTTCACTGCAATCTTGTTGGTGGTAATTTGTATCTCCAAGTGTTATAGGTCAGTTTTGGTATGTAATGCTGTGATTTAAAACTAATTTCTTGTTTTTTAATTCCCCACAGATTTCTTGCAACTGGAGAATCCCTTTCGTCACTGCATTTCCAGTACAGACTCGGGATTTCCACCATATCTGGAATTGTGAAGTACACATGCCGTGCACTGTGGGACTCCTTAGCTGAAGAGTTTTTACCAGAGCCCACAACAGAGAGGTGGATTGAAATTGCTGACAAGTTTCAACAGATATGTCAGTTTCCAAACTGCTTGGGCGCTGTGGACGGGAAACATATCCGCATTGTAAAGCCAGCTGGATCGGGATCGGAATATTTCAATTACAAGAAATATTTTTCAATTGTCCTCATGGCCATCGCTGACGCGGAATACAAATTTATTGCGGTTGATATTGGGGCCTATGGCCGCTCCAATGACTCTCAAGTTTTCAAACTGTCTGCCATGGGGCGTAAACTGTATGGAAACACCTTCCAGTTCCCACCACCTAGACCGCTGCCGCAAACATCTGGTCCACCTATGCCATTTGTCTGTGTAGGGGATGAAGCCTTCCAGCTGTCAGAACACCTTTTGAAACCGTACTCTAGCAGAGGATTGACAAGACCAAAACGCATTTTTAATTACCGCCTCACAAGAGCAAGAAGAATGGTTGAATGTACCTTTGGTATTCTGACAGCCAAATGGCGGGTCCTATTGACTGCGATCAACCTCAAGACAGAAACTGTGGACGAGGTGATCAAAGCGTGCGTGGTACTCCACAATTTTGTTATCTGCAAGGAACCCATTTCCATTGAGGACACCTCTGAAGAAACCACCTTGCAAGATTACCATGACATTACCACTAGAAGTTCTGTGACGGTTTCAGTAATGAGGGACAATTTTGCACTATACTTTATGTCACCTCAAGGCAGAGTACACTGGCAGGATGACAGAGTGTGAAAGATTTGTGCCCTAACCAAACTTGTGTACCTTCTGGACCAACAGTATATACCTTTGCCAACCAAAGTTGGCTATCTTGTCATGGACTCTATTTTTAGCTTTAGGCCACAGGTGTGTACCTGGTTGTGTTTTATGCAAAGTATTTCACCTTTTAACAAAAGTTGTGTACATTGTTAGGAAATCACCAACAATAAACACAACTTTTTAGGTGAAATACTTTGCTTCAAACACAACCAGGAACACAACTGTGGCAAAAAGCTAAAATTTACCCACAGTTATATACCTAGTTTTGAATACCATTTCACCTTTTAAATACCCTGTATTTAACCTTTTTCGCCGCAGAAAGAAATGACAGACAACCAGTGTAAAATAATTTAACTTTTATTGAAAAATGTTTTTTTTAGTAAACTTTTTTAAAATTTTAATAAACTTGTTTAATAAAACTTTGAAACTATAAAACTGAAACCATAAAACTGGTCATTTTTATTTAAATACACACATTATAATTCTGTGTAGTGTGTGGTGGAAATACTGCTGTAGGGGCTGCGGGACACTTCGACACTGGGAGTGTGGAGAGAGGACTGGGATCGTGGTGGGGAAGGAACAGTTAGAGGTGAAGGTGTGGAAAAAACTACAGAATGGGTGGACATGTGGGAAGCAGAAGAGGTGGTGGGTGGTGGAGTGGAGGGTTGGGCAGGGACTGTAGGAGCAGATGATGTTGATGGCAAGTTGTATGGGGAAGGAGTTTGGTACGGGGCAGGTTGCTGGAAGTGGGGAGATGTCTGGTACGGGGCAGGTTGCTGGAAGGGGGAAGGAGTTTGGTACGGGGCAGGTTGCTGGAAGTGGGGAGATGTCTGGTACGGGGCAGGTTGCTGGAAGTGGGGAGATGTCTGGTACGGGGCAGGTTGCTGGAAGTGGGGAGATGTCTGGTACTGGGGAGGTTGCTGGTACTGGGGAGTTTGCAGGTACTGTGGAGGTTGCTGGTACTGGTGAGGTTGCTGGTGCTGGGGAGGTTGCTGGTGCTGGGGAGGTTGCTGGTGCTGGGGAGGTGGATGGTGCTGGGGAGGTGGATGGTGCTGGGGAGGTGGATGGTATGTAATAGGAGGGGGAGGATGGAAAGTGGCTGGAGGTGGATGGTATGTAATAGGAGGGGGAGGATGGAAAGTGGCTGGAGGGGGTGTAGATGTAATAGGAGGGGGAGGATGGAAAGTGGCTGGAGGGGGTGTAGATGTAATAGGAGGGGGAGGATGGAAAGTGGCTGGAGGGGGTGCAGGTGGAGGAACTACTGTGGTGGGAGGAGGAGGAGGTTGGGAGGTAACTTGCTGGAGAGCAGCGTGGCATGAATGCATTACATGCATCTGCTGGGCAGGAGAGAGCGTTTCCATGCGCTCCACAACAGACCTGAAAAAGGTGTGGTTTGGCGAAGATCTTGCTTCTGAATGCATGGTTTGCAGAAGTGTCTTCACCTCCAGAATGCTGGAGTTGATCTGCTGATAGCCTGCGGATATTTGCTCTGACAAGACTTTTAGACAGTTCTGGAAAGATGCATTCAGATGCAAGAACTCTGGCGCATAAGTCTTTTCCTGACCCCTCTGCCGCTGCCGCCCAGTACCCGCAGGTGTACTAGAGGTGGCAGGGGCAGAAGGGTGGGGTAAAGGGAAAGCGATCTCCTCACCAGCAGCTTCATGTAATGTAGGCGGCCACGATGCTCCTGTGCTGGTGGATGGGACAGATGGGTCGAATGTGTGGGAAGGCTGGGAAGGTGCAGATGTACCAGGGCGGTCGAAGTGTCCCTCGGTGCCGGTCTCCTCAGGGATCGCCTCAGAAGGGTACAATCGTGCCGGCTCCCGAGTGCTGCTCACCGTGCTGTGGAATAAAGAGAAAAAAAAACAATTAAAATACTGACATGGTATGGCCCTGGCTGAAAAAAAAATTTACATATAACATTTTTTTTCACATGTGGTGTGTAATATTTACCTTCTGGTGACCATTGTTTCCCGGAGGAACGACAGGGCTTCTGCGTACTTGTACTTGCTCCTGCGTCCTCCAGATCCACTCGGGGCCCGCATCTCTTTATTGAACTCCTTCTTGAAACGATCTCTCACAGACCGCCACCGATTCACAATTCTGTTCCCTGAAACGAGAAAGGAGTGGTTAGTATACAACATCAGTGTTTCCCAAACTCCAGTCCTCATGGTCCCCAGGGGTCATGTTTTCATGATTTCTATAGTAAATAGAAATCCTGAACACATGATCCGTGGGGACCACGAGGACTGGAGTTCGGGAAACACTGGTTTACATCAAGCAACCGGTACTGTATATACTTACGCTCTTTAATCTGGGCCCGAGCTTCGAGGTCCTCCCAGCGGCCAACAAGGAGCGAACAGATTTCCTCCCAGAGTCGTCGGGTAACGATCAGGTCAGCGTGGCGGCGGTCAGCCATATTCCAGAGCGGCTCCCTTTCTCTGACGAGATCGATGAGGCGGTCCACATCAATCCCTCCATCCTCACCGTCAGAGTCGGGAGCACGCTGTGAAGGCTGTTAAAGAAAAAGACAAAAATAACATAATTAGCCTCCACAAAAGAAATGAAATAAAAAGTGCAAAAAAACAAAGCAAAAATATTTATACTTACACGCTGGTGACCGCCGCGTTGCTGTCGCCGACGACCCTGGGAGGCACTGCGAGGACCTCTTGGCCAAGCACCAGATTGGGAAGACTAGAGAAGAAAACAAAAAATGTTATGTCTTTGGATGTAGGCATTTGTTTGCTGTGTGTGGTCTGCAGAACATTGTTTTCTATGTGTTGTGTGTAGTGTGATGTTGTGTTTCTGCGTTTGATGCAAAAAACTTACGAATTGTGAGCCCACTCCAGGTGTCTGTCCACCCCTTCCTTCTTCTTCTGGGAGCTCCTCTTCATCTTGTGATTCCTGTTTTGAAATAAAAGGCAATGAATAGACATATATTACAGAGAAGATGGATTTTGGAAATAAAAACTTACCGTCAAACGCTGACGATGCGAGGGAGGGCTCCCAGAAGATGATGTGCTGTCTTCCTGGTGGCCACACTCCATGCCTGTGGGTGGTGTTCCAGCTGCTGCCATTGCTGCTGCTGCTGCATCTATTGGGCGGCTGTTGAATAAAGAGAAACAAAGGGCCAATGAATATCTTGATATTCAATAGCCCTAGTTTGGAGGAATGGGTTATTTGATAATTACCGTCTCTCATCTGCTGCTGGCCTCCCCTCCTCAGCATGTTCTATTTGCTGCTCCATTTGGGGTGGTGGTGGTGCGGATGGTGCTGCAGTGGTCTCCTGCCTTCTCCTGCGCCTGGTTGCTGTCTTGGGTGGCATGTTGGGTGTGGCTGTGGGTCCCACTGTCTTGCTTTTATATATGTCTTGTGGGCAGAGCTACTGAGCATGCTCAGACCAAAAAACCGGATCCGGCCGACGGATCCGGCTTTCGCCGGATCCGGCGCATTGCGGCGCTCATAGGCTTTCATTGTGTGAAAAAGCCGGACGCGCCGGATCCGGCGTGTCCGGCTTTTTCGACGGAGACAAAAAACGTTACAGTCACCATTTTTTCCAGACGCCGGATCGCGACACATTGCCAGATCCGGCGAAAACCGGATGAAACGCATGGCCATCCGGCGCGATCCGGCGCAAATGCAAGTCAATGGGGGGAAAACGGATCCGGCATTGCATTTCGCCGGATCCGGTTTCTGTCAAAAGCGCCGGATCGCGCCTGACGGCGAAAACCTGATGTGTGAAAGAGGCCTAAGCTGATCAAACTTTGCTTTCCTGAAATTCAGTGTTTTTATAACCCCCTTCCAGGGCACCTTACTGAAGGAATTGTATTGTATTGTGGTCACTGTTCCCTAGGTTCCCATCGACTTGTACTTCTGTTATTCTATCTGGCCTTTTGCTTAAAATTAAGTCCAGAAGGGCTGTCCCTCTAGTTGGGCCCTGCACAAGTTGTGACAGATAATTATCCTTGGTCACTGACAAAAATTGGTTTCCTTTCTGAAATACGCAGGTTTCAGTTTCCCAGTCTATGTCGGGGTAGTTGAAGTCCCCCATAATAATCACCTCATTGTGATTTGCTGCTTTGTCTATTTGTTTCAATAATACATTTTCAATGGTTTCTGTCATATTTGGTGGCTTATAACAAACCCTTATGAGGATTTTATTACTTTTCCCTCCATGTATCTCCACCCATAGAGACTCCACCTCTTAATTTCCCTCTTGTATATCTTCTCTTAGTGTGGGCTTTAAAGTGGACTTTATATATAGACAGACACCACCCCCTTTCCTTTTCTTTACGATCCCTCCTAAACAAATCATATCCGTGCAAGTTAGCCGCCCAGTCATAGCTGTCGTCTAACCATGTCTCAGTTATTCCTACTATATGTAAGTGTCTCTGAACAGTAGAACAATGTACCACAACTCCAGAGTCTGCTAAATTTTCTTCTTCAGTGAAGCAGTGGTTCTGATTTGCCTCTTAGCAATCCTACAAGCAGCTCTCACTCAAATTTTGCTTGGTCTTCCAGACCTTATCTTGACCTCCACTTTTCGTATTACCTACGATTTCTTAATTACATTTTAAACTGAGGAAAGGGCAACTTGAAAATGCTTTGCTATCTTCTTATAGCCGGCTCCTGCCTTTTGGGCCTCCACTATTTTCATTTTCAGAGTGCTAGGCAGCAGGACCTATGGCTGCTGTTTTTTGGCACAAGGTTGGAGGAGGCTGAGTTTTTATAAAGCTGTGAAACTTGCACCATCAGGTGTGGAGATTCGAGGGTCAGTGAGCACTCTTGTTCGCTGGCTTGGCTGTCTTTATAAAGACCGCATAGACCAGGGCTCATCCCACTGAATTCCCACACTCCTTCCCTGTGGGCAGAATACTACTAAGGCAACACAGGGTGAGGGTAACACAGTGTAGCTATACTTTATTGAAAAACTAACAGGTAATAACATTGTTCAGTCCAAGCAAGTACATAAGATCGCGCAAATGACAGTCTCCACCTTCCGCTGACTTCCAGGGAATTAGAACATCTGCAACTTTGGGGCTTCCAGGGCCAACTAGCCCAACCAATGGCACCCTTATTTTGGCAGGCACCCACAAAGAGGAGGTAGCGGCAAGCTTAGGAAGCTGACAGAGTCCATTGAGTTATGTGGCCAGGTGACCTGGTTGTCCCAACATGGATTCTCTAAATGTCTCTGTGAGTTCAGTGATAGGCAGTGATGAAATCTGTATTACTCCGGTTGGTGTCATGGTTCCCTGGTTACTGTTCTCTAGAGTCTCCTTGTAGAAAAATATAGGTCCCTTTTTATACCCACAGCTGTCTTTTAATGTTTGTAGAACAAGCTGCATCGACTGATAAAATGGGTTCAGACATATTAACAAACATCAATTGTCCAATTAACCTGTACCTTTGTCCCTCAGCGATAGCAGAACAATAAGCTGGAGGGGCTGATACAATAGATAATCAGCAGCGATTCAGTAGACTTCAATTTAACCTTCACAAGAGTTAACGTTCAGACTCATATAAACAATAGCTTATATCAGTGTTCCTACTGAATACATGTTTGGCATGATTACCTCACCCTTCTTAATCCCTTTCTGACATCAGACATAATAATCCATCCATGTGGAACCTGAAAACCCACTTCTTCAAGAAAGCTTACAGCCTGCAATGACCCCGTTACCTCATCACCACTATTGGAGATATCGCCTCAACCAACACGGAACTGCTGCAACCCACCAACCTACTGTCTCCTTCCCCACCATCCTGTAGAATGTAAGCCAGAAAGGGCAGGGTCCTCTCCCCTCTTTATCAGTCTGTCATTGTTAGTTTGTTTACTGTACATGATATCTGTAATTTGTATGTAACCCCTTCTCATGTACAGCACCATGGAATCAATGGTGCTATATAAATAAATAGTAATAATAATAATGTGTCCTGGGCCAATTTGACCAGGGACGGATTATTACATCATTTCAATCACGGGCGATCACCGCCGGGTGTAGGCCGATTCTGACCGCTGACCTGATTCTGACAGCTGACACCTGGCACTAAGTGCAAGGAGCACTCCCGGCACTTTAGCGCCTGAAATGTTGCGATCGAACTCAATCGCAGCATTCTGGGTGCCATCAGAGGGCTGACAGCCTCTTTGACATTTGATCAGAGACCCCGCGTTGTGATGCTGGGTCCCAATCACTGCCATGGTGAACCGATGTCTTCATGATGACATCCGGGTCACCAGAGTTAGGAAACTTGCTGATCATGCGCAGTGCATGGTCAGCAACTTTCCCTGTCATTGCAGAGCTGAGAGTTTATATAGCATGAGGATGCTGCTGTAGAAGTGATCAGCCTGCAAAAAATGGTAGTACTGTAGGATAGGCGATGGGGTGACCCACTTCTTGCCGCCGACAGACACGGCAGGGGCAGCCGCAGGTTGGCTCTGCATCGGCGCCGCCGGGCGGGGCACATTGGGATGATTACCAGGAGTCATGAAGTCATCCAGGGCCGTCACTGAAGAGTGGGAGGTCGGCCGGGGAGGTCGGAGGCCGGTGTCAGGGTCTGGGGGCCTGTTTTGTGCACTGGACATGGGGGCGGGATCTGCTTGCGATGCCACCGACTGGGCCGGGGGATCGCTCACCTTCCCCGGCGTTGCAGCTCCCAGCAGGCTTTCCCTCAGCTCCTCCAATAGCCATGGATCTTCACCCTGCTGTCCTCCAATGGCTGATGCAACAGGGCACGGGGTACCGAGAATGGCTCCCAAGGGCAGGTCTCCCGGCGGCTTTCAACCTCCTGACGCCATTTCCACTCCAGACGGCCGAGGCCACGGCAACTGCAGCATCGTATATCACCCGAGTTCCCGAGGCTCAATGGCGCCAAGCAGCTACACCCTGTCTCTTCACTAGGGCCACTCCCGCTCGGGGGTGGGCAGTTGGTCGGGCTCTCCACCCATCTTCCAAGGTCCAGCATGGGAGGGCGGCTGTCTCCTGATGTGAGCCGCTCCCTCAGGGGTGGATGCAACACAATCTCAGATTGTCCATTATGGCTGCAAACTCCTGTGTCTCTTCCTGACGCTGAAATGTTACAGCCATTTTTACAGTACACTTTTCTGCTCTGGTTTTACTTATTGGCAGCCAGCAATCCGAAGGACAGTCCCAAATTGTATTCCACAGAGAAAGAAAAAAAATAATTAAATTCTTCACCCCGTACAGCTTGGGGGCCTTTGGTACTTGGTGGCAGGCTTGCTGCTGAAGATGTAGTGTTTGAGGCAATGATCTTGCCGACTACGCCAAATGTAGGGTGGGCAAGGGAGTGATCTAACAGGAATGAGGGGTGACCCACTTCTTGCCACCGACAGACACGAAACTGAGGCAGGGGTTATATTTAACAGGTCCGTTTTTATTGGCCGCCTCTCTGACGACCACCGCCATGCATCACAGGAATTTCACAGTCCTTTTGTTCACAGACCCGGGTACCTTCACTTCTTATTTTTACCGTCGTGGCATCCTTTGTGGCTCTTCTCACTGTGGCTGCCCTAGGCCAATCCACCATAGCGCTTCACCATTCCAAGTACACCGTCCGTTTGGCACCCCCAGACCATCTCCGTCTGCGGCTACTGTCCTCTGGGCCACGCCCCGTGACCGTCTCAACTGTCAGTTCCTCTCTGGAGGCTTTCTGCCATCTTCCTCTCTACAGCAGAAACTCCTTACTAGTGAGCTCCCCTGGCTGACTGGACTTTCCAAAACCTTCCCTGACCTCTTATACTCCCAGTCCTGGTAGCTCTGCCCACTATCACCTGACAGTTAATTTGACCAATGGCAGTTACACAGTCACACTCCTGCACTCCCCACTGCCCCCTTATGGTCAAACTACAACACGACACCTTTTTCTCTCTATCTCAGCGCCTTTGTACCTACACTGCGCTACCCCTCTGCCTCTTACTACAGGCAGATCGATCCGTCAGTTCAACTTCCCTACTGTCCCATAGTGGGACAAAGTAAAAAGGTTAAAAAACGTAAAAAAAAATTAAATAATTGTAAAAATATTTTTTAAAAAATTAAAAATAATACAAAAATCAAAAGATATTTTATCCATAAATAAATATTTGGATGAAAAAAATATAAACAATAAAAGTACACATATTTGGTATCGCCACGTCCACAGTGACCCAACCTATGAAACTCTCCCAATAGTTAACCACTTTAGTGAACACCTTAAAAAAAACAAGACAAAATAACAATTCTTTATCATCATACCGCCGAACAAAAAGTGGAATAAACAGCAATCAAAAAGATAGATATAAATAAACATGGTACAGCTGAAAAATGTCAGAATTGTAAAAATTGGCCTGGTCATTATCGTGCAAACCACCTTCAGGGGTAAAGGTTTTAATTAACCAGATGTGATATGCTTATCATCTTCCTTCTCCACTTGTCAGGGACAGTCCATCAGCATTTTTTTCAGCACAGACACGAATGTAAGAGGTCTCAACTTCATGAGAATGAAAATTTGTATCATCCAGTTCTCCTCAAAACATATTCCATGTGTTCATTATGAATAAACTCCGCAATCTCCATTATGTCTTTGTGTACATCAGCATAGAAGATAGCTCTAGCTTCTCACACATGATCTTTCAGATCCTGCCTACTCCTTGATGGGGGAAGCTCTGAGATGAGAATTCTGTATTCAGTTTGCCAGGAAAGGGGTCTGTTCCTCCTGCGAGTCCTCCATATCCTTCCCCTGGTAAGCGGCTTGAACTGGGAAACTCCACCACACCTAACCAATAAGAATCGAACTCATACCCTTTGCATCTACAAATGGCATCCTCTGCATCCCGTTGATCCTGGAAGCTCATGAAGGTGAACAGTGTGGTACTACCGCCCCCTTGATTCTTCAGCTTCTTCTTCATGCAAGTGGCGGTGGTGTATCGTCCTCCCGGCCCCTCCCATCAGTTCCTGGATCATTTTGCCACTTGGCTTCCACATTTTCTCTCCTGTAACATCCCTACCCTCATCATGGGAGATTTCAACATCCCCATTGCTCTTCCCCTCTCCCCATCTGCTACTCACCTTTTATCTCTAACCTCCTCATTTGGCCTTTCGCAGCTTACTAATTCTCCAACGCATGAAGACGGAAACTCCCTCGACTTGGTCTTCTCTCGGCTTTGTGCAGTGGATGATTTTGCAAACTCCCCTCTCCCGCTCTCTGACCACAATCTTCTTTCATTCTCTATAAAGAACTGCCAGGCTGCTCAGGTCACCCCCACTGTCCAGACTTATAGAAACATACAGGCCATTAACACCCAGAAACTTCTGAAGAACTTGCAGTCTTCATTGGCCCCTATCTCCTCCCTCTCATGTCCTGATTCTGCATTGAAGCATTACAATGAAACACTTCAAAGTGCCCTGGATGAATTTGCACCCCCTATAAATAGAACACCACAACATAGACGGCGACAACCCTGGCACACGGTGCAAACACGTTTCCTGCAGCGGTGCTACAGGTGCGCCGAACGTCTGTGGAGAAAATCCAATCTACACGAAGATTTCATCCATTTTAAGTTTATGCTTAGAACATACAACACTGCCCTTCACCTCTCCAAACAAACCTATTTCAACACCCTCATCACCTCACTGTCCAATAACCCGAAACGTCTCTTTGACACTTTTCATTCTCTACTCAATCCAAGAGTACAGGCCCCAACCACGGAGCTCCAAGCTGACGATCTGGCCAATTACTTCAAAGAAAAAATTGACCAGATCCGACAGGAAATTATCTCCAAATCCCCTCATACCATGCACTGTCCTCCCTCCCCCACTGCATCTAACTCACTCTCTGATTTTGAACCAGTCACAGAAGAAGAATTAAGCAGGCTCCTTGCATATTCTCGCCCAACTACTTGCACCAGTGACCCATTTCCGTCACATCTCCTCCAGTCCCTTTCCCCTGCTGTCACCCCTCACCTAACTAAAATATTTAACCTCTCTCTCTTCTGGTATTTTTCCCTCCTCATTTAAGCATGCCATCATACATCCACTACTTAAAAAACCATCCCTCGACCAAAACTGTGCCGCTAACTATAGACCTGTCTCTAATCTTCCCTTCATCTCTAAACTCCTGGAACGCCTGGTCCACTCCCGTCTTATCCGCTATCTCTCAGAAAACTCTGTTCTCGACCCTCTCCAATCCGGTTTCCGCTCTTTACACTCCACTGAAACTGCCCTCACTAAAATCTCTAATGATCTGCTAACAGCTAAATCAAATGGTCATTACTCCATGCTAATTCTCTTGGATCTCTCTGCAGCATTCGACACTGTGGATCATCAGCTCCTCCTCACTATGCTCCATTCCATTGGCCTCAAGGACACCGTTCTCTCCTGGTTCTCCTCCTATCTCTCCGACCGCTCCTTTACTGTTTCTTTTGCCGGTTCCTCCTCCTCTCACCTTCCCCTTACTGTTGGGGTTCCTCAAGGATCAGTTCTAGGCCCCCTCCTCTTCTCCTTGTACACTGCCCCTATTGGTCAAACAATCAGTAGATTTGGTTTCCAGTACCATCTCTATGCTGATGACACCCAATTATACGCTTCTTCTCCTGACATCACGCCAGCCTTTCTAGAAAACACTGGCGATTGTCTAAACGCTGTGTCTAATATCATGTCCTCACTATATCTGAAACTGAACCTGTCAAAGACTGAACTCCTGGTGTTTCCTCCCGCTACTAATGTACCTATACCCGACATTGCTATTTCTGTGTGTGGTTCCACTATTACTCCCCAGCAACATGCCCGCTGTCTTGGGGTCATACTTGATTCCGAGCTTTCCTTTGCCCCCCACATTCGATCACTGGCTCGCTCTTGTCATCTGCACCTCAAAAACATTTCTAGAATTCGACCTTTTCTTACTTTTGACTCTGCAAAAACTCTTACTGTTTCTCTTATTCATTCTCGTCTCGACTATTGTAACTCTCTTCTAATCGGTCTCCCTCTTACCAAACTCTCCCCTCTCCAATCTGTCTTGAATGCTGCAGCCAGGATCATATTCCTCACCAATCGTTACACCGATGCCTCTACCTTGTGCCAGTCATTACACTGGCTACCCATCCACTCCAGAATTCAGTATAAACTTATTACCCTCACCCACAAAGCCCTCCATGGCTCAGCACCACCCTACAACTCCTCCCTTGTTTCAGTATACCACCCTACCCGTGCCCTCCGTTCTGCTGATGACCTGAGGTTAGTATCCTCAATAGTCAGAACCTCCCACTCCCGTCTCCAAGACTTTACACGTGCTGCGCCAATTCTTTGGAATGCACTTCCCAGGTCAATACGATTAGTCCCCAATCCCCACAATTTTAAGCGTGTCCTGAAAACGCATTTATTCAGACTGGCCTATCGCCTCAACACATTAACCTAACCTATCCCTGTGTGGCAGAGCCAAAAGTTTTACCATAACCAGGTTCCCAGCATCATGTTCCCACATGCTTTATGCATCCATTAGCCCTCTGTGTCTGTACTGTGACACACTTAACATTATGGCTGGTCCATACAATCAGAGCAACTGTTACCACCCACCTTTCGTGTCTACCTCTTTCCTCATAGACTGTAAGCTTGCGAGCAGGGCCCTCACTCCTCTTGTTATTTGTTATAATCTACTGTATGTGATTATTGTTATGCTGTAATGTCTATTGTCTGTACAAATCCCCTCTGAAATGTAAAGTGCTGCGGAATATGTCGGCGCTATAAAAATAAAAATTTATTATTATTATTATTATTATTATTATTATTATTATTATTATTATTATTATTCAGCTCTATGGTATGGATCCTCTTGATGTCATGATCCATGGCAGCTGTTCTGTACTCCTGTAGTAGGAGATAGGTTCCTTTTTACACCCACAACTGTCTTTCAGTGTTTGCAGAACAAAAGCTGCATGGACTGATACAATAGTTAATAAACATATTAACAAACATTGATTGTTCAATTAACCTGCGTCTTTGTCGCTCAAGGAGAGCAGAACAATAAGCTGTAGGCTCTGATACAATAGGTAATCAGTAGCCATTCAAAATCAGCAAATATCATTTCAACCTACAACATGAGTCAGCTTTCAGACTCATTTGAACAATAGCTCATATCCTTGGACCAACAGAATATACATATGGCATAATTAAGAATAAACGAGGTGTCCTCACACCTGACTTTTCCTAACTATGATAGTGAACAAGCTATAACACTAACAGGCTAATTAATGTCTGAATCCTTGGTCAAATTTATCTAATCATGCAAATCTCCAAGGGTGCCCAAACTTTTGCATCGGTTCATTTTCCTTTTGGTAATTTTTAAAATGTAAAAGATGAAAATATAATTTTTTTTTATTTGCCTAAAATACGAAGGAAGTGTCATCTTTATCTTTAGGCCTTTTAGACATAATTTCATCTTCAACTTGCTGAACTGTTTACAACAACAGTAATTTTGACCAGGGGTGCTCAAACTTTTATATGTCAGTGTATATGTATATACAGTATTATGTGCATTGGAATTGGGGGTGTATATATTATACACTCACTGTGAGTTCCCAGATACCCGGCTTTGTCCATCACTCATCACATGCGGACATGAAATATGTGAAATTGGATTTGCTCTAGAAAATAGGTTAAAATGAAGATATTTAGCACATAAATTTGCCAATTCATGTGCCCAGTAGACAATGACAAGGAGATCCCCTTTGCTGTGAAATTAACCTAATGTTATACCTCTCCTGGGCTGCTAGCCCAAAATTATACAAGTGCGTCTCACTAAATAAGAATATCATCAAAAATTAATTTATTTCAGGTCTTCAATAAATTTATTATATAGCGTCATTAAAGAGTGATTTACTTCAAGTGCTTATTTCTGTTAATGTTGATCAGTAAATTAGAATACTTTATAACACCAGCTTGAAAAATGATTTTAAAATCCGAAATATTGGCCTACTGAAATTTATGTTCAGTAAATGCTCTCAATACTTGGTCGGGGCTCCTTTGGTATCAGTTACTGCATCAATGCGGCTTGACATGGAGGCGATCAGCCTGTGGCACTGCTGAGGTGTTATGGAAGCCAAGGTTGGTTTGATAGCATCCTTCAGCTCATCTGCATTGTTGGGTCTGGTGTCTCTCATCTTCCTCTTGACTATACCCCATAGATTCTCTATGGGGTTAAGGTCAGATGAGTTTGCTGGCCAATCAAGCACATTGATATAGTTGTTTTTAAACCAGGTATTGGTACTTTTGGCAGTGTGGACAGGTGCCAAGTCCTGCTGGAGAATGAAATTTCCATCTCCAAAAAGTTTGTCGGCACAGGATAGCATGAAGTGCTCTAAAATTTTCTGGTAGATGGCTGCGCTGACTTTAAAACACAGTGGACCTACACCAGCAGATGACATGGCTCCCCAAACCATCACTGATTGTGGAAACTTCAAAATAGACCTCAAGCAGCTTGGATTGTGTTCCTCTCAACTCTTCCTCCAGACACAGGGACCTTGATTTCCAAATAAAATGCAAAATTTGCATTCATCTGAAAACAACACCTTGGACCACTGAGCAACAGTCCAGTTCTTTTTCTCCTTAGCCCAGGTAAGACGCTTCTGGCATTGTCTATTGGTCATGAGTGGCTTGACACAAGGAGCGCGACACTTGTAGCTCATGTCCTGGATACGTCTGTGTGTAGTGGCAATGCCTCCAGCAGCAGTCCACTCATTGTGAATCTCCCCCACATTTTTGAATTGCCTTTTCTTAACAATCCTTTCAGGCTGTGGTTATCTCAGTTGCTTGTGCACCTGTTTCTACCACATGTTTTCCTTCCACTCAACTTTCCATTAATATGCTTGGATGCAGCACTCTGTGAACAGCCAGCTTCTTTAGCAATGACTTTTTGTGGCTTACCCTCTTTGTGGAGTGTGTCAATGACTGCCTTCTGGACGTCTGTCAAGTCAGTAGTCTTCCCTATTACTGAAACAGACTAATGGACCTTTCTAAACACTTAGGAAGCCTTTGCATGTGTTTTTTGTTAATTATTCTAATTTACTAAGATAATGACTTTTGGGTTTTCATTGGCTGTAAGCCATAATCATCAATATTAACAGAAATAAACACATGAAATAGATCACTCTGTTTGTAATGCCTCTATATAATACTGAAGTTTCACTTTTTATATTGAAGAACTGAAATAAATTAACTTTTTGCTGATATTCTAATTTAGTGAGAAGAACTTGTATGGGTAGGTAGGATCCTTCTGTGATTAAAACTGCCATAGGCTGATGGGTGGAGTGCTCAGTTAGAGGGCCTCTGTATTAATAGCAAAGACTGACCTTCACTTACAAATAGAAAACAGGTGTGAACAGGTGTGAGCTAAGAGTAGCCACCTCAATATACAGTGAAGAGCAAAAGTATAACAATGTTTTGAACTTTTGACTTTCAGGTTTTATATCTCATTTTCCACTTCTGCTTTGAACTTAAGACTGCTATCATTTTATAGACAATAATCTTGGACATTTCATACTTAAAATTGACTTGCAACCATTTAGAATATGATTAGTTGTGCAGACTCTTGTCATATCAATGCATGGTTACTGTTTTGTACTTAAAGATCTAAATTACAATTTTTATTATTTTGTTAGCATTTTGTAAACCCACCGTTGGCTTTCAACACTGCCTTAATCATTCTGGGCATGCTCTCGATCAGATTAATACATACGTTGAAAGAAATTTGATCTCAAGTCTCTGAGACCAGATGAAAGCTGATCTGAAGACAGAACGTAGTAATGCTCAGAAGGATGAGAGTGCCCATCAGCAATTAATTCGCCAGAATAAGGAGTTAGAAGCAAAGGTTGCACTACTGGAGGAACAGCTTGATGCGGAAATTAAAGTGCGACAATCTGCAAGCAGACAAGTATGTCGCACGGAGAAAAAACTGAAGATTGTACTAAGGCAAATGGATGATGAAAGGTGTAGTTCTGAGCCTTACAAAGACCTGGCGGAGGGAAATGATGTGCTTTAGAAACAGCAGAAACGCCAGGTGGAAGAAGCAGAGAAAGAGACACAACATACCAATACGTTGCACCATAGATTACTGTTATGAATGGGTCACCGGAGGAGGAAAAAACAAAAATGCAAGCTAAGTCCAGAAAACCAGAGAGGTTGGTAGCTAGTGGATTGTAGACCCCTGATCCTATTCACAACAACTAACAGTAGCCGTGGAGCGTTCCTACGATGGTCCTAGACGCCTCTTCACAGCCGGAGAACTAAATAAGCCTAAAGAAAGAAAGGGGAAATCTAAACTGCCCCAGAGCAGACCCCAAAGCAATAGAAAGCCCCCCACATGTATTGTCGGTGAAAACAGATGAAAACACAAACACAGACAGAAAGACAGGCAGAGCAAACAATGGGGTCCAACTATCTAGATAGGAAAGGACAGAAAAGATGCTGGCTGCAATCCGCAAAAACCCTACCAAAAATGTCCCAACACGTCTGATAGGAAAAACGGCCCTGAAGTCACTAGACTTCAAAATCCCTATATCAGCACTCCGATATATTCTGAAGACAGAGCAAAAGAGATTTAACCAATCAGGGACAAAAATGGAAATTCAGCAGAGCCCCAGCTGGGGCTGGCAGAACACAAAACTAAGCAAATCAGAAAAAATCTCATGGAACAATAACAGAGCAAAACTTAGCTTTAGAAGACAGGAACTGAACTGGAGGTCAGAGCTCAGAGCAGAGAAATCACCAGCAACCCTACAGGGCGTCTGCTGCCTTATATCCACTCAGAGATTCCGGATGTCCAATCGCAATCCACCTGTTCAGGTGACAGGTTTCTCCCATCCAAATCAGTTTCATCACCTCCTTTCACCAGCAGAGGGAGTTCATCAGACATCAAAGGTGAACGAGAAAATGAGCTCTCAACAGTACCTCCCCCTTGAGGAGGGGTCACCGAACCCATATCCACGCCACCAGGCCGATTAGGATGGGCCCGATGAAAAGCACGAACCAATCTTTCGGTATGAATATCAGATGCAGAGACCCAAGAATTATCCTCCTGGCCATAACCCTTCCACTTAACCAAATACTGTAGTCTCCGTCTAGCCAGACGAGAATCCAGTATCTTCTCAAACTCATATTCCACATTACCTTCAACCAATACAGGGTCAGGAGGTGCCACCACAGGAACTGCTGGATCAACAAACCTCTTCAACAGAGACTTATGAAACACGTTATGGATCTTAAATGTAACAGGAAGAGCCAATCGAAAAGAGACCGGATTAAGAATCTCCAAAATCTTGTAAGGTCCAATAAATCTAGGTTTAAACTTTGGAGAGGCCACCTTCATAGAGATATTCTTTGATGACAACCAAACCATATCACCCACATTAAACCGGGGACCAATGGTCCTATGCCGGTTAGAAAACCGCTGGGCCTTTTCCTGGGAGAGAGACAACTTATCCACCACTTGGTCCCAAATCTGGTGCATTCTCTCCACCACAGTGTCAACACCTTGGCAGGCAGAAGACTCCACCTGCCCTGAAGAGAATCTAGGATGAAACGCAAAGTTACAAAAAAAAGGTGACATCAAAGTGGCAGAACTAGCTCTATTATTTAAAGCAAATTCGGCCAAGGGCAAAAATGAGACCCAATCATCCTGATCAGCAGATATAAAACATCTCAAATAAGACTCCAAAGTCTGGTTTGTTCTCTCCGTCTGCCCATTGGTCTGAGGGTGAAACGCAGAGGAGAAGGACAACTGAATTCCAAGCTTGGAACAAAAAGTCCTCCAAAATCTAGAGACAAACTGAACTCCTCTGTCAGATACAATGTTCTCAGGAATCCCATGCAAGCGAACTACCTGTTGCAAAAACAAGGGCACCAACTCTGAGGAAGATGGCAACTTAGGGAGTGGTACAAGATGGACCATCTTAGAGAATCTATGACAAATCACCCAGATAACAGTCATACTCTGAGAGACAGGCAGATCAGAAATAAAATCCATTGAAATATGGGTCCATGGCCTCCTGGGCACCAGTAAAGGCATCAACAACCCACTAGAGCGAGAACAAGGTTTAGACCGGGAGCAAGTCCCACAGGACTGCACAAAATTCCTGACATCACGAGATAAAGCGGGCCACCAAAAAGACCGACTCACCAAATCTCTAGTACCAAAAATACCTGGATGACCAGCCAATGCGGAGCAATGAACTTCAGACATTACTCTCTTCCTCCACTGGTCAGGAACATACAATTTTCCAATGGGACAACGCTCAGGTTTGTCCTCCTGAAACTCTTCCAGAGCATGTCTCAAATCGGGTGAGATGGCAGAAAGAACTACCCCCTCACCTAAGATGGTGGCAGGCTTGGTCACAATAGGAGAATCAGCAAAGAAACTCCTAGAGAGAGCGTCTGCCTTGACTTTCTTAGTGCCCGGAAGAAAAGAGACCACAAAATCAAAACGTGTGAAAAACAAGGCCCACCTAGCCTGTCTAGGATTCAAGCGTTTGGCCGACTCAAGGTAAATCAAATTCTTGTGGTCAGTGAGGACCACGACTTGATGTCTAGCTCCCTCCAACCAATGTCTCCACTCCTCAAATGCCCATATCATGGCTAACAGTTCCCGATTCCCCACATCATAGTTGCGTTCAGATGGGGAGAACTTTCGGGAAAAGAAAGCACAGGGATTCATTTTAGATGTTGCCCTATCTTTTTGGGACAAAACAGCTCCTGCACCAATCTCAGAAACGTCCACCTCTACCTGAAATGGGAGTGAGACATCAGGTTGCCACAAAACCGGAGCAGAAGTGAACCTCCGCTTCGGCTCCTGAAAGGAAGAAACAGCCTCTGGAGACCAATTCAGCACATCAGCACCCTTCTTAGTCAAATCAGTCAATGGTTTGGCAATACCAGAAAAATTAGCTATAAATTTACGATAAAAATTAGCAAAACCCAAAAACTTCTGGAGGGCCTTCAAAGAAGTGGACTGAACCAAATCATAAATAGCCTGTACCTTGGCCGGGTCCATTTCAATAGTTGACGGAGACAAAATAAATCCCAAAAATGAAATCCTCTGTACACCAAAAAGGCATTTCGACCCCTTAACATACAGGGAATTCTCCCTCAAAATCCGGAACACAGTCCGAACATGTTCCACATAAGAGTCCCAATCCCTGGAAAAGATCAAAATATCATCCAGATATATGATCAAAAACTTATCCACAAAGTCCCGGAAAATATCATTCATGAAGCACTGGAAGACAGAAGGGGCATTAGTGAGCCCAAAAGGCATCACCAGGTACTCAAAATGCCCCTCCGGAGTATTAAAGGCCATCTTCCATTCATCCCCATGCTTAATGCGAATAAGATTATATGCCCCCCTGAGGTCCAGCTTGGTAAACCAGCAAGCACCTTTAACTCTGGAGAATAGATCAGAAATCAGGGGTAACGGATAATGATATTTAACAGTAATTTTGTTGAGGTAACTATAGTCAATACAAGGCCATAATGAACCATCTTTCTTGGCCATGAAAAAAAAACCAGCAGCCAAGGGTGAAGAGGATGGTCTAATATGACCCTTCTCCAATGACTCCTTAATATAAGATCGCATAGCCTCATGCTCGGGTACAGATAAATTGAAAAGTCGACCCTTGGGAAATTTACACCCAGGGCTCAGCTCAATTGCACAGTCATAACTCCTATGAGGAGGCAAAGACGCAGACTTATTCTCACTAAATACATCATAAAAATCAGCCAAATAGTCAGGAACATCATGCGACTGGGGAGAGGTGGAGAAAACAGGTGTGTCACTAAGACCACACTGACAACCCCAACTCACCACAGGCACAGAATTCCAATCCAAAACTGGATTATGGATTTGCAACCAGGGAAACCCCAGAACAATGGTATCATGCAAATTATGCAACACCAAAAATCTGCAATTTTCTTGATGATCTGGGGCGACCCGCATTACCATCTGGGTCCAAAACTGAGGTTTATTCTTCACCAAAGGAGTAGCATCAATACCCCTCAAAAGGATAGGCGTCCGCAGAGGTGTCATAGGAAACCCACAACGTTTAGCAAAATCCAAGTCCATCAGGTTCAGAGCCGCTCCTGAATCCACAAAAGCCTTAGCGGAAAATGTGGACAGGGAGCAGATCAGAGTAATTGCCGGAAGAAACTTAGGTTGTACACCACCCACAGCAAATGTGTGTGCAAAACGTTTCTCTCGTTTAGGGCAGACAGAAATATTATGAGAGCATCTCCACAGAAAAAACACAACTTATTACGCCTTCTGAACTCCTGACGTTGCGCCTTAGACAAAACTTTATCACATTGCATAGGTTCAGACATTTGTTCAACAGGTGGCAACATTTCTCATGCAATTTTACGTTCACGTAAACGCCGATCAACCTGAATGGCTAATGACATAGTATCGTCAAGACCAGAGGGAACAGGAAATCCCACCATAGTATCTTTTACGGTTTCTGACAAACTCTTCCGAAAGAGAGCTGCCAAGGCACCATCATTTCAGGTAGTAAGGACCGCCCACTTGCGGAATTTTTGACAGTACAACTCTGCAGAATCCTGACCCTGGCTCAATGCCAACAGGGCTTTTTCAGCTTGATCAATAGCATTAGGTTCATCATACAACAACCCCAAGGCTTGAAAAAATGCATCCACATTAGTTAGAATAGGATCATCAGGTGTCAAAGAAAATGCCCAATCCAGGGGATCGCCGCGCAGCAAAGAGATGACAATTTTAACCTGCTGCGCAGAGCTCCCCGATGAGCTAGGCTTCAAGGCAAGAAATAATTTACAATTATTCTTAAAATTCAAAAATTTAGACCGATCCCCAAAAAACACATCAGGAGTAGGGATCTTTGGTTCAGCAGCATGAGAATGAGCAAGATAGGCAGAAATTCCCCGCACTTCAGCAGCGAGCTGCCCCACACAATCAGACAATTGCTTAATCTCCATTTAGAAAAAATTCCTCCTACGGCCCCAGAGAAATAGAGGAAAAAATATACATTAAAAAAAAAAAAAAATTCTGACACTTTTTTTTTTTTTTTTACAATTCTTTCCTGCTATTGAGTACCCTAGAATCTGCGGTATGGCTGGTGATTCTGTTATGAATGAGTCACTGGAGGAGGAAAAAACAAAAATGCAAGCTAAGTCCAGAAAACCAGAGAGGTTGGTAGTTAGTGGATTGCAGACCCCTGATCCTATTCACAACAACTAACAGTAGCCATGGAGCATTCCTACGGTGGTCCTAGATGCCTCTTCACAGCCGGAGAACTAAATAAGCCTAAAGAAAGAAAGGGGAAATCTAAACTGCCCCAGAGCAGACCCCACAGCAATAGAGAGCCCCCAACATGTATTGTCGGTGAAAACAGATGAAAACACAAACACAGACAGAAAGACAGGCAGAGCAAACGATGGGGCCCAACTAACTAGATAGGAAAGGACAGAACAGATGCTGGCTGCAATCCGCAAAACCCCTACCAAAAATGTCCCAACACGTCTGATAGGAAAAACGGCCCTGAAGTCACTAGACTTCAAAATCCCTATATCAGCACTCCGATATATTCTGAAGACAGAGCAAAAGAGATTTAACCGATCAGGGACAAAAATGGAAATTCAGCAGAGCCCCAGCCGGGGCTGGAAGAACACAAAACTAAGCAAATCAGACAAAATCTCATGGAACAATAACAGAGCAAAACTTAGCTTTAGAAGGCAGGAACTGAACTGGAGGCCAGAGCTCAGAGCAGAGAAATTACCAGCAACCTTACAGGGCGTCGGCTGCCTTATATCCACTCAGAGATTCCGGATGTCCAATCGCAATCCACCTGTTCAGGTGACAGGTTTCTCCCATCCAAATCAGTTTCACCACCTCCTTTCACCAGCAGAGGGAGTTCATCGGACATCAAAGGTGAACGAGAAATTGAGCTCACAACAGATTACAGTGTGAACTGGAGGATGTTACAGAGACAGCAGGTGCAATGAACCGTGAGGTTAATGCACTGAAAAGCAAACTTAGACGTCGTGGGGTACCATTTGTTACAAGATGCTTAGATAGCGAAAGGATGGTGACAAAACAGTGACTTGAGGGTCAAAGACAATGACTGATATTCTGACCGCTGGGGGCGGGGAAGGCCTAACGTAGGGATGAGGCCGTATGACAGATGGAGACAGTTCTGTTGACCTGTGGGGCAGGGTGTAATGAGTGCCCGATCTCGAGATCCTGGTGTAATGTTGTGTGCTCAACCCCACAAGTTTGAACAGAGGGGGGAGGTATGTGGTGTAGTGACCACTGTGTCCGCTAGGGGGTGCTGTGTGGGTGTCCCAGGATGAACAGAAAGCCTTGTCCAGAGTGGTAACAGGAGCAGGGTGCTAAAGGATCTTTATGTATCTCAAGGTGGGTGGCCTTGGGATGGAGGCTTGCTTATGTGCTGATCAGCAGAGCTGATCTTTCGCTCCAATGTGTCAGGGAGAAGTCTGCAGGTAGCTGGTGAGATGGGCGGACCAGTTACCTACAAACCCACCCAGGGGGTGTGTTTAAGAATGCTATTGTAAAGTATGTATGAGTGGTTGAAGGACCTGTGATGAGGTCATAGCTGTTGTGAGTTCATTTTTCCCTTCACCATTGAGGTCTGATGAACTCCCTCTTCTGGTGAAGGAAGGTAGTGAGCCTGATTACCAAACACCTGAGCAGATTGATGATGACTGGGTGACAGGTACTTCGGACTGGATATAAGGCAGCCAACGCCCTTCTGCTTGGCTGGTGATTTTCCTGCTGGATTCTTGGAGACCAGCCTGATTCCTGCTTCTCAAAGCTAAGTGTTTTGCTCTGCGTTTGTACACTTTAGTTTTTGGGGGTTTTTTTGCGGAGATGCCTCGCATATTATTTCTGTCTGCCCTAAACGAGAGAAACGTTGTGCACACACATTTTCTGTGGGTGGTGTTCAACCTAAGTTTCTTCTGGCAGTTACTCTGATCTGCTCCCTGTCCACATCTTCCGCCAAAGCCTTTGTGGATTTGGGAGCAGCTCTGAACCTGATGGACTTGAATTTTGCTAAACGTTGTGGATTTCCTATGACACCTCTGCGGACGCCTTTCCCTTTGAGGGGTATTGATGCTACTCCTTTGGCGAAGAATAAACCTCAGTTTTGAACCCAGTTGGTAATGCGGGTCGCCCCAGACCATCAAGAAAATTGCAGATTTTTGGTGTTACATAATCTGCATGATACCATTGTTCTGGGGTTTCCCTGGTTGCAAATCCATAATCCAGTTTTAGATTGGAAATCTGTGTCTGTAGTGAGTTGGGGTTGTTGGTGTGCCCTTAGTGATGCTCCTGTTTTCTCCACCTCTCCCCAGTCGCATGAGGTTCCTGACTATTTGTCTATTATGATGTATTCAGTGAGAATGAGTCTGCGTCTTTGCCTGCTCATAGAAGTTATGACTGTGCAATTGAGCTGAGCCCGGGGTGTAAATTTCCCAAGGGTCAGCGTTTCAATTTATCTGTACCCAAGCACGAGGCAATGCGATCCTATATTAAGGAGTCGTTGGAGAAGGGTCATATTAGACCATCCTCTTCACCCTTAGGTGCGGGGTTTTTTTTCTTGGCTAAAAAAGATGGTTCATTAAGGCCTTGTATTGACTATCGTGCCCTCAACAAAATTACTGTTAAATATCAGTATCTGTTACCCCTGATTTCTGACCTATTCTCCAGAGTTAAAGGTGCTTGCTGGTTCACCAAGCTTGACCTCAGGGGGGCGTATAATCTTATTCGCATTAAGCATGGGGATGAATGGAAGACGGCGTTTAATACTCCGGAGGGACATTTTGAGTACCTGGTGATGCCTTTTGGGCTCACTAATGCCCCTTCTGTCTTCCAGTGCTTCATGAACGATATATTCCGAGACTTTGTGGATAAATTTTTGATTATCTATCTAGATGACATTTTGTTCTTTTCCAAGGATTGGGACTCTCATGTGGAACATGTTCGGACTGTGTTCCGGATTTTGAGGGAGAATTCCCTGTATGTCAAGGGATCGAAATGCCTCTTTGGGGTACAGAGGATTTCATTTTTGGGATTTATTTTGTCTCCGTCAACTATTGAAATGGACCCGGCCAAGGTACAGGCCATTTATGATTGGGTTCAGCCCACCTCATTGAAGGCCCTACAGAAGTTTTTAGGTTTTGCTAATTTTTATTGGAAAATTTATAGCAAATGTTTCTGGTATTGCCAAGCCATTGACTGATTTGACTAAGAAGGGTGCTGATGTGCTGAATTGGTCTCCGGAGGCTGTTTCTTCCTTTCAGGAGCTGAAGCGAAGATTCACTTCTGCTCCGGTTTTGCGGCAACCTGATGTCTCACTCCCGTTTCAGGTAGAGGTGGACGCTTCTGAGATTGGTGCAGGAGCTGTTTTGTCCCAGAAAGATCCTGTAACATCCAAAATGAATCCCTGTGCTTTCTTTTCCCGAAAGTTCTCCCCATCCGAACGTAACTATGATGTGGGGAATCGGGAACTGTTGGCCATGAAATGGGCATTTGAGGAGTGGAGACATTGGTTGGAGGGAGCTAAGCACCAAGTCGTGGTCCTTACTGACCACAAGAATTTGATTTACCTGGAGTCGGCCAAACGCTTGAATTCTAGACAGGCTAGGTGGGCCTTGTTTTTCACACGTTTTGATTTTGTGGTCTCTTTCCTTCTGGGCACTAAGAATGTCAAGGCAGACGCCCTCTCTAGGAGTTTCCTTGCTGATTCTCCTGTTGTGACCAAGCCTGCTGCCATCTTGGGCGAGGGGGTGGTTCTTTCTGCCATCTCGCCCGATTTGAGACGTGTTCTGGAAGAGTTTCAGGAGGACAAACCTGAGCGTTGTCCCAGTGGAAAGTTGTATGTTCCTGACCAGTGGAGGAAGAGAGTGATGTCTGAAGTTCATTGCTCTGCATTGGCTGGTCATCCAGGTATTTTTGGTACTAGAAATCTGGTCTAAACCTTGTTCTCACTCTAGTGGGTTGTTGATGCCTTTGCCGGTGCCCAGGAGGCCATGGACCCATATTTCAATGGATTTTATTTCTGATATGCCTGTCTCTCAGAGAATGACTGTTATTTGGGTGATTTGTGATAGATTCTCTAAGATGGTCCATCTTGTACCACTCCCTAAGTTACCATCTTCCTCTGAGTTGGTGCCCTTGTTTTTGCAACAGGTGGTTCGCTTGCATGGGATTCCTGAGAACATTGTATCTGACAGAGGAGTTCAGTTTGTGTCTAGATTTTGGAGGACTTTTTGTTCCAAGCTGGGAATTCAGTTGTCCTTCTCCTCTGCGTTTCACCCTCAGACCAATGGGCAGACGGAGAGAACAAACCACCAGACTTTGGAGTCGTATTTGAGATGTTTTATTTCTGCTGATCAGGATGATTGGGTTTCATTTCTGCCCTTGGCTGAATTTGCTTTAAATAATAGAGCTAGTTCTGCCACTTTGATGTCACCTTTTTTTTGTAACTTTGGGTTTCATCCTCGATTTTCTTCTGGGCAGGTGGAGCCTTCTGCCTGCCCAGGTGTTGACACTGTGGTGGAGAGAATGCACCAGATCTGGGACCAAGTGGTGGATAAGTTGTCTCTCTCCCAGGAAAAGGCCCAGCGGTTTTCCAACCGGCATAGGACCGTTGGTCCTCAGTTTAAAGTGGGTGATATGGTTTGGTTGTCATCAAAAAATATCGCTATGAAGGTGGCTTCTCCTTAGTTTAAGCCTAGATTTATTGGACCTTACAAGATTTTGGAGATTATTAATCCGGTCTCTTTTCAGTTGGCTCTTCCTGTCACATTTAAGATTCATAATGTGTTTCATAAGTCTTTGTTGAAGAGGTTTGTTGAACCAGTAGTTCCTGTGGTGGCACCTCCTGACCCTGTATTGGTTGAAGGTAAAATGGAATATGAGTTAGAGAAGATATTGGATTCCCGTCTGGCTAGACGGAGACTCCAGTGTTTGGTTAAGTGGAAGCGTTATGGTCAGGAGGATAATTCCTGGGTCTCTGCCTCTGATATTCATGCCGAAAGATTGGTGCGTGCCTTCTATCGGGCTCACCCTGATCGCCCTGGTGGCATGGATGAGGGTTCGGTGACCTCTCCTCAAGGGGGAGGTACTGTTGTGAGTTCATTTTTCCCTTCACCATTGAGGTCTGATGAACTCCCTCTTCTGGTGAAGGAAGGTAGTGAGCCTGATTACCAAACACCTGAGCAGATTGATGATGACTGGGTGACAGGTACTTCGGACTGGATATAAGGCAGCCAACGCCCTTCTGCTTGGCTGGTGATTTTCCTGCTGCATTCTTGGAGACCAGCCTGATTCCTGCTTCTCAAAGCTAAGTTTTTTGCTCTGCATTTGTACACTTTAGTTTTTGGGGGGTTTTTTGCTCTGTTTTTTGGAGTTCAGCCATCCCTGCCAGGGGTGAGCTGAATTCAATTTTTTTCTCTGATCTTTTGATCTTTTGCTCTGTCTTCAGAATATACCTGCATGCTGATATAGTCTTTTGAAGTCTAGCGACTTCAGGGCCTGTTTTTCCTATCAGTCGGTTGGCACATTTTGGATAGGGTTTTTGCGGATGGCAGACAGCAGCTTTCCTATCCTGTCCTATTTTAGTTAGCTTGGGCCCCATCATTTGCTCAACCTATCTTTCTATCTGTGTTAGTGTTTTCATCTTGCCTCACCGTCAATATATGTTGGGGGCTGCCTATTGCTTTGGGGTCTGCTCTGGGGCAGTTTAGATTTTCCCTTTCTGTCTTCGGGCTATTTAGCTCTCCGGCTGTGATCGAGGGGTCTAGGGCACCGTAGGAACCCCCCACGGCTACTGCTAGTTGTTGTGGATAGGTTCAGGGGTCTGCAATCCGATAGCTGCCAACCTCTCTGGTTTTTCTGGACTTAGCTAGTATTTCGTTTTTTCCTCCTTCGGTGACTCATCATAACACATAGCCATGTGACCCGGTGGGTGTGGCTACAGACCATATAAGGTGGCCAGGGTAGGTCACATGGAGTGCTTGGTCCGTTTTGGAAGGTCCCGTCTGAGAGAGATGGGGCTGTCTTCCTGACAGCAAGTGAATGCTGTGTTTAATGGCTGCATGTGCCTGATAGTTCCTTGGAGGGAATGGATGTCTGCAGTAAGCTGAAGCAGCCATGAGGTAAACCCTAATGGGGTGAGATATCTGTGAAGCTGAGGAGCCTGCGTATGGAACATTGCAAAACCTGTGTGACCACAGGGCTAACAGAGTGAAGCTCTGTCATGGACGCTATGCTGTTTTCTATTGCTTTGATGGTTTTGATGCATGAATAAACCGCATGGACTGTTATTATTTTATGGAAAACCCATGCCGGATCTGGTTATTTGGCTGCCAAGTGAGTATCACCTACCCAAATGACAGCTGTTATGATTGGGTCACAAGGAGGAAAGCAAAACCAAGCTAAGTCACAGAAAACCAGAGAGGTTGGTAACTACGCAGCTTGCAGACCCCTGATCCTAACCACACAACTAACAGCAGCCGTGGAGCGTACCTATGATGAATCTAGACGCCTCGTCACAGCCGGAGGACTAAATAAGCCTAAAGCAAGAAAAGGGGAAATCTAAACTGCCCCAGAGCAGACCCCAAAGGAATAGACAGCCCCCACACATATATTGACGGTGAAACAAGATGAAAGCACAAACACAGGTAGGAAAATAGGCTGAGCAAACGATGGGGCCCACACTAACCAGAAAGGACAGGAAAGGAAAGATACTGTCTGCAATCATGCCAAAAAACCCTGCAAAAATATCCAACACTTCTGATAGTAAAAAAAACCCTGAAGTCACTAGACTTCAGCCACTATATCAGCACTCTGGCATATTCTGAGAACAGAGCAAAAAGAGGCCAATCTAATAAGGGACAAAAAGCAAACTGGCACATACAGTAACATAAGAGTGGAAATTCAGCACAGCCCCAGCCAGGGCTGGCTGACCACACAAAAAACTGAATAGACCAAGCCAAATCAAATGTGAACAATTGCAGAGACAACTTAGCTTGAGATGGCAGGAACTGAGCTGGAAACTAAGACCTCAGGAGGCAGGAAAAAATCACCAGCATGGGAATAGAGAGTCGGCTGTCTTAAATCCAATCTGAGACTCCAGATGTCCAATCCTCACCCTCACTATCAGGTGGCAGGTCTCTGTTAATTAGATCAGCTTCATTACCTCCTGCCACCACCAGAGGGAGCCCGGAAAGAGAACTCACAACACCTCTGTCAGCACAAACAGTTCCCTCACCAGAAACCAGAGGCAGACCAGAAAATGAGTTCACAACAGACAGCGCTACCTTACAACACATATAAGGTGCTCCAATTGCCCTGAAAACATATATGAGGTCTTCTAGGACAGTATGCAGCCTCTTCCAAACTCTTTAAGATCTCATTCACACATCTAATTTTCATCTACAAGTGCTATCTGTGTCCAATGGTCTATGGGGCAATTCATTTGTCCATGACTTTTCTTGGACAGAGAGGATTGGATCAAAATTGACAATGTGAGTCATTGGGTCCCTGAAATAAACTCTTACCACTCTTGGAAGACATCTGAGTGCAGTCTGATTTTCACAGGCTCAAAAAGGAGAAGGTGGAGAAACTATTTGTTTTATTTTTCCACGTACAAGAAAAATGGATGACACTCGGACTAGACTCTGATCAATGTCTGATCAGAATAATTGGTCCGTTTTTCTCATACATGGAAAAAATAAGACATGTGAATTAGTCCTTAGACAACCTTAGTAATGTCAAAGTGACCTCATCAAAGAATCGCATGGGAACCAGTTATAACCAACAGCCCATAACATTGGAACACTGGCAGATCTTTTATGTTGCATAAAACTTTAAAAAAAGATCAAAAAATAATCTTAATCATTTGTAATCAGGCTGACCATTCAGAACACTGACTCAAACTGATTGTGTCACTGTAAAGAGTGATGTGCCATACAGTCCATCACGCCTTAGAAGGGAAGACCGGGCTGCTAGAGCTGCTGAAGCACTGGGTCCAGAACTGCTGGGGCCGAACCTCCTGTTCCTGGGGGGAAAAAGATTTCAGCCGGAGCGAGCCAGCAATGAGGGTGAAAAGGGCGTGGTCATTGAGTGTGAGGTAAAATGGGTTGTGTGGCAATGGAAGTGGTCTTCCCACCAGAATGCTGATGAGGTACAGACCACAAACGCTGAGAGGGGCGTGTCAGGCTGCGACATGAACAAAAAGGGCGGCATAGTGAGGGACTCACTGAAACTGGCAGGTGCACAATGGAGCATGCGACCGATGGAACATCGCAGCTCTGACATCCAGAGAGGCACACGTCAGGCAGAGAATTGCAGCACAGCCCTTCAGGTGATGGCTGCACAAAGAGACAAGCACCGAGAGCTCTATTCTTTTGCTCCACAGATATGTGGACTAGGGGCTCAGCGGTCAAAACCGGAGACCGCCAACTGCCACCAGAATTAGGACCGTGTGCTGGGCGAGGACACCAGCAGACACTGTACCGACCGCTGCCAGCATCCTGCTACCCATGGGACCTTCAGCGAGTGACAGGCTGTGGAGCCACGATAAGTGAACTGTTAACCAGAGACTGTTAGTTAAACAGCCATTTATTCAGTTTAGTTTAGTACCCTTTTACCCTGCTATCTCCCTGCACGGAGTTACCTACAGTTGATTAATTAAATATAGTTAACCCCTGCTCTGCAGCATTTCTGTTACTGCATCCCAGCACCTGCATGTTACACGCATTCTCCCCACTAATACAAGAAACAAAGGAGGTCAATTGAAGCCTTCGTTTTGTAGTTCTACTGAGACTGCTGGTGACAGTGGTGATGATGCTTCTGCTGCTGCTATTAGTAGCTATATCCTTAGTCGTAAGAAGCAGGGAGAGAGAGAGGGATGAAGGAGCTTACCACACACAGAATGTGTAGCTGGAAATTTGGCCCAGAGTTCCTCCTGAGAGTGCAGTTTCCACTGGTGATCACAGGAAGGTAGTCGAAAAAATGGGGAAAGATTCCGGCACAATCATCCAGGGATTAAATGGATTCTTTATTCAAACGTAGTTAAAGCATTAAAACGTGAGACCTCGTGCCTGATGCGTTTCAGGTGGTATACGAACCCTTAGTCACAGGCTATGACTAAGGGTGTGTATACACCTGAAACGCGTCAGGTACGAGACCTCGCCTTTCAGTGTTTTAACTATGTTTGAATAAAGAATCCATTTTATCTCTGGATGGTTGTGCCGGAATCTTTCCCCATTTTTTGTCATCCTTAGTCGTAGTATCTTTTATTTTCTTTCAAACTACCTAACCATACTCATTTCCACTTTTTCGTTTTCCATACAATTTGTGCAACACTATAAGTAACCTTTCACAATCTTTTAAAACCAGTTATTCAACACTTGTCAAAAATGATACTAATATTAGATAGGTACAGTTAGGTCCATACATATATATTTGGACAGAGACATTTTTCTAATTTTGGTTCTAGACATTACCACAATGAATTTTAAACAACACAATTAAGATGCAGTTGAAGTTCAAATTGGATGAAGGGTAACATGTGCCACCCTGTTTTTAAAGGGACCAAAAGTAATTGGACAGATTACATAATCTAATATATAAAGCTCAAAGTGTGTATGTATGTGTGTATGTATGTGTGTGTGTATGTCCAGGATAGGCATCCGCACCGTCGCAGCTACAGCCACAAAATTTGGCACGGCCACACGTCTGGACCCCGAGAGCGTCCTAAGGTGTGTTGTGAGGTGAAATTTTAACCCCGCGCATTCCAATTCACCAAATAATTTTTCCCCTATCTACATACTGGGGAAAAAGTGTGTGCGTGTCAAGCCCCGCCCCTCGTTGTGATGTCATAATGCCCCTATTTGCATAATGGGGAAACAGTGTGTGTGTATCAAGCCCCGCCCCTCATTATGATGTCACAATGGTTGCCATGGCGACGCTGACTCTTCATAGGTTGCAAGCCCCGCCGCTCATTATGATGACATAATGGTTGACTATGGAATGGAGGATGTGTGATGGGTATATGGGCACTGGACTATGGGATGGAGGATATGTATGATGGGTATATGGGCATGGGACTATGGGATGGAGGATATGTATGATGGGTATATGGGCATGGGACTATGGGATGGAGGATATGTATGATGGGTATATGGGCATGGGACTATGGGATGGAGGATATGTATGATGGGTATATGGGCACAGGACTATGGGATGGAGGATATGTATGATGGGTATATGGGCATGGGACTATGGGATGGAGGATGTGTATGATGGGTATATGGACACGGGCCTATGGGATGGTGGATATGTATGATGGGTATATGGGCACGGGACTATGGGATGGAGGATAATTATAATTTGTTATAACTAATCACAGTTAGTAACTATGCCCGGGCAGCGCCGGGCTCTTCAGCTAGTCTAATATATAAAGCTCAAGTGTGTGTATGCATGTGTGTGTTTATGTCCAGGATAGGCATCCGCACCGTCGCAGCTACAGCCACAAAATTTTGCAGTCACACGTCTGGACCCCGAGAGCATCCTAAGCTATGTTGTGAGGCGAAATTTTAACCCCATGCGTTCCAATTAACCAAACAATTTTGCCCCTGTCTACATAATGGGGAAAAAGTGTGTGCGCGTCAAGCTCCGCCCCTCATTATGATGTCATAATGCCCTAGCTACATAATGGGGAAACAGTGTGTGCATATCAAGCCCCACCCCTCATTATGATGCCATAATGGTTGCCATGGCGATGCTGATTCGTCATACATTGCAAGCCCCACCGCTCATTATGATGTCATAATGGTTGACTATGGGATGGCGAATATGTATGATGGGTGTATGGGCACGGGTCTATGGGATGGCGGATATGTATGATGGGTATATGGGCACGGGACTATGAGATGAACGATGTGTGATGGGCATATGGGCACTCGACTATGGGATGGCGAATATGTATGATGGGTTTATGGGCATGGGACTATGGGATGGAGAATATGTATGATGGGTATATGGGCATGGGACTATGGGATGGAGGAGGTGTGATAGGTATATGGGCACTCGACTATGGGAGGGAGGATATGTATGATGGGTATATGGGCACGGGACTATGGGATCGTGGATATGTATGATGGGTATATGGGCATGGGACTATGGGATGGAGGATGTGTATGATGGGTATATGGACACAGGCCTATGGGATGGTGGATATGTATGATGGGTATATGGGCACGGGACTATGGGATGGAGGATAATTATAATTTGTTATAACTAACCACAGTTAGTTACTATGCCCGGGCAGTGCCGGGCTCTTCAGCTAGTCTAATATATAAAGCTCAAAGTGTGTATGTATGTATGTTTGTATGTATGTGTGTATGTATGTGTGTGTATGTTTGGGATAGGCATTCGCACCGTCGCAGCTACAGCCACAAAATTTGGCACAGTCACACGTCTGGACCCCGAGAGCGTCCTAAGCTATGTTGTGAGGCAAAATTTTAACCCCACGGGTTCCAATTCACCAATCAATTTTGCCCCTATCTACATACTGGGGAAAAAGCGTGTGTGCCTCAAGCCCCGCCCCTCATTATGATGTCATAATGCCCCTATTTGCATACTGGGGAAACAGTGTGTGCGTATCAAGCCCCGCCCCTCATTATGATGTCACAATGGCTGCCATGGCGACGCTGATGTCATCAAGCCCCACCGCTCATTATGATGTCATAATGGTTGACTATGGGATGAAGAATGTGTGATGGGTATATGGGCACTGGACTGTGGGATGGAGGATATGTATGATGGGTATATGGGCACGGGCCTATGGGATGGTGGATATGTATGACGGGTATATGGGCACGGGACTATGGGATGGAGGATGTGTGATGGGTATATGGGCACTGGACTATGGGATGGAGGATATGTATGATGGGTATATGGGCATGGGACTATGAGATGAAGGATGTGTGATGGGTATATGGGCACTCAACTACGGGATGGCGAATATGTATGATGGGTATATGGGCATGGGTAGTATAAGAAATTCCGGCACTCAAATGAAATACATGCAGAAGAAATTTATTTGTACAACAGATTCTCCCAAAATTATATGACGCTTCGGTCTACAACTCAGACCTTCATCAGACTAGAGGTATGGAGATATATGTGAGCATGGAAAGTCCATGGAAGGCAGCCACGATAAGTAGCAATATTCTCCTTTTTGGAGGGGAGGAGAGAGATATCAAGGTCTTGGGACAAAGGGAGAGAGTCCATATGGGCACATAGTCAGGCGTGCACGCAGCGCTCGCAGGGGGGCTGGGTCGTCCCGTAGTAAAGCCTTCTTCTTATATGGGCATGGGACTATGGGATGGAGAATATGTATGATGGGTATATGGGCATGGGACTATGGGATGGAGGATATGTATGATGGGTATATGGGCACGGGACTATGGGATGGTGGATATGTATGATGGGTATATGGGCACGGGACTATGGGATGGATAATAATTATAATTTGTTATAACTAACCACAGTTAGTTACTATGCCCGGGCAGCGCCGGGCTCTTCAGCTAGTTGTAAATAAAATGTTCATTTCTAGTACTTGGTTGAAAACCCTTTGTTGGCAATGACTGCCTGAAGTCTTGAACTCATGGAAATCACCAGACGCTTTGTTTCCTCCTTTTTAATGCTCTGCCAGGCCTTCACTGTGGTGATTTTCAGTTGCTGTTTGTTTGTGGGCCTTTCTGTCTGAAGTTTAGTCTTTAACAAGTGAAATGCATGCTCAATTGGGTTGAGATCAGGTGACTGACTTGGCCATTCAAGAATATTCCACTTCTTTGCTTTAATAAACTCCTGGCTTGCTTTGGCTTTATGTTTTGGGTCATTGTCCATCTATAGTATGAAACGACGACCAATCAGTTTGGCTGCATTTGGCTGGATCTGAGCACACAGTATGGCTCTGAATACCTCAGAATTCATTCGGCTGCTTCTGTCCTATGTCACATCATCAATAAACACTAGTGACCCAGTGCCACTGGCAGCCATGCATGCACAAGCCATCACACTGCCTCCGCCGTGTTTTACAGATGATGTGGTATGCTTTGGATCGTGAGATGTACCACGCCTTTGCCATACTTTTCTCTTTCCATCATTCTGGTAGAGGTTGTTCTTGGTTTCATCTGTCCAAAGAATGTTCTTCCAGAACTGTGCTGGCTTTTTTAGATGTTTTTTAGCAAAGTCCAGTCTAGCCTTTTTATTCTTGATGCTTATGAGTGGCTTGCACCGTGCAGTGAATCCTCTGTATTTACTTTCATGCAGTCTTCTCTTTATGGTCGATTTGGATATTGATACCCCTACCTCCTGGAGAGTGTTGTTCACTTGGTTGGCTGTTGTGAAGGGGTTTCTCTTCACCATGGAGATTATTCTGCTATCATCCACCACTGTTGTCTTCCATGGGCGCCCAGGTCTTTTTGCATTGATGAGTTCACCAGTGCTTTCTTTCTTTCTCAGGATGTACCAAACTATAGATTTTGCCACTCCTAATGTTGTAGCAATTTCTCGGATGGGTTTTTTCTGTTTTTGCAGCTTAAGGATGGCTTGTTTCACCTGCATGGAGAGCTCCTTTGACCACATGTTTCCTTCACAGCAAATCCTACCAAATGCCAGCACCACACCTCAAATCAACACCAGGCCTTTTATCTGCTTAATTGAGAATGACATAACGAAGGGATTGCCCACACCTGTCCATGAAATAGCCTTGGAGTCAATTGTCCAATTACTTTTGGTCCCTTTAAAAACAGGGTGGCACATGTTAAGGAGCTGAAACTCCTAAACCTTTCATCCAATTTGAATGTGGATACCCTCAAATGAAAGCTGAAAGTCTGAACTTCAACTGCATCTGAATTGTTTTGTTTAAAATTCATTGTGGTAATGTCTAGAACCAAAATTAGAAAAATGTTGCCTCTGTCCAAATATATATGGACCTAACTGTATTTGTACAGAAAAGCAAAATGCGGCAGCAGGACGTGATATAGGTAACTGGACTAGTAAAATGGTTATGCGAAAACGTGTGCACAGTTAAATGTCTACATTTTTCCACTTTTTTGTAACAAAATTCATCTTCTTTCCAAAAATTGGCATATTAGGAAATGTTAAGTAGATATACATCCAAAAAGGCAGAACCAGAATGTTGCCAAACACAATCATTAGCCTAGAAAGAGAAAAAAATGCGCAATAGGGTCTTATCCGGTCAGTAAGGTAATAATAATAAATAAGATAATGATTTTAAATCTTTGTGTATATAACTTTATCGTTTCAGCACTACTATCCAATCTGTTCTGACATGTGACTGTATACAGCCCTCCCTCTGATCTTAGGTGCCTTTTTAAAAATATACAGGGTGGGGCGTTTATATGGATACACCTAAATAAAATGGGAATGGTTGGTGATATCAACTTCCTGTTTGTGGCACATTAGTATATGGGGGGGGAACTTTTCAAGATGGGTGGTGACCATGGTGGCCATTTTGAAGATGGCCATTTTGCATCCAACTTTATTTTTTTCAATGGGAAGATGGTCATGTGACACATCAAACTTATTGAGAATTTCACAAGAAAAACAATATTGTGCTTGGTTTTAACTTAACTTTATTCTTTCATAAGTTATTTACAAGTTTATGACCACTTATAAAATGTGTTCAAAGTGCTGCCCATTGTGTTGGATTGTCAATGTGACCCTCTTCTCCCATTCTTGACACACTGATAGCAACACCGCAGAAGAAATGCTAGCAAAGGCTTCCAGTATTGTTGATTCAGATGCTGCTTATCTCGTATCTTCACAGCATAGACAATTGACTTCAGATGACCCCAAAGATAAAAGTCTAAGGGGGTGAGATCAGGAAACCTTGGTGGCCATTAAATTGGCCCACTATGACCAATCCACTTTCCAGGAGACTGTTCATGTAAGAGTCCTCGGACCTGACACCCATAATTGATGCACTGAAGATGGCACATTCCCTGAGTTTTTCCAGCAAGATGGTGCACCACCACATTATAGGTGTCAGGTCCAAGCATTCCAACAAGGAATCTGACCCCCTTAGACTAGCATTTCTTCTGCGGTGTTGCTATCAGTGTGTCAAGAGAGAAGAGGGATGCATTGACAATCCAACACAATGGGCAGCACTTTGAATACATTTTATAAGTGGTCATAAACTTGTAAGTAACTCATGAAAGAAAAAAATTACATTAAAACCAAGCACACCATTGTTTTTCTTGTGAAGTTCTCAATAAGTTTGGTGTGTCACATGACCCTCTTCCCATTGGAAAAAATAAAGTTGGATCCAAAATGGCCACCATGGTCACCACCCATCTTTTAAAGTTTCCCCCCTCCCTTATACTAATGTGCCACCAACAGGAAGTTGATATCACCAACTATTCCCATTTTATTTAGGTGTATCCATATAAATGGTCCACCCTGTATATACAGTCAACAGTCATAAATCAAGGCAATTGTGTTATTTGGAAATGATAATAAAAATATCTATAAATATGTGTAAAATATCAATGAAAATGGGGATTTATTCACTGCATGTAAACAATAAAAGTTCTATTGGACGATAGCAAGCAGATTTCTTGATCATTTTTATGACTTGATACTCATATTAGAAAGATTGTATATAAAAAATAACATTTATTTACTAAAACTAAATTAAGCATTCAATATGTGGTTTTGCATTTACTAATGAGTCAAAATGTAAGGATGCTTTGCTTTTATCATTACTTTTACCTGTTATTAAATGGATGCATTACATCCATAGCCCAGCAGGTGGCAGGAAACACACATACATTTTAGATTAAAATGATCCTAACTCATCTTCTTCAAGCATTTACTGATAAATCTTTTCTTCTTTGATGTTACCTGAAACCAGGAACACTTGATCTTCTTAACAACTAAAAAGAGGGTCGACGGCACTGCTCATTTTATTGGGAGATATAAAAACCGGGATCATCTTACTACTGAAAACTAAAGTCTATCCTAGGCTTTGATGATCTGGTGGTCATCAACTTTGGCTACTGCTGCAGACCTACTGATGTCCCTCTCTGCTTTCTCTATCATCTTTAAATGTCAGTGAAAAACTGAATATTTCCAGATCTGTAAAATGTTTATCATGATAAAAAGAGAAATGAAAAATTAAAAGTTAAATTTAAATTTAATGTGGATGAAACAGGTTGCGGGATGCAGTGATGGACAGGAGGCAGAGCAAGGGTTAACAAATTTAATTAACAATGGGATACGCTACGCAGGGAGGTAAACAGTTAAATAAGGGAATAAAGAGTTCAATTTGCAAAGGATAAGCAGAGTTAAGAAACAATGAATCAGGTAACGGCAGTTCTTGTGAATCACTTAATGTGTCAGAAGTTCCTCTGACTGTGACTTCTGCTGGGAAGTCAATAGCGCCAACAATGACTGGCACTGTGCTGATCAAAGAAGGTCCTGTAGGCAATGAAGATCCATCTTCTGGTGCTAGCAATCGCTCTCCGGTTCCTTCCGCTGAGCCAATAGTCCATAAGTTGATGTGGCCAAGACAATTAAGGCCACAGCGCTGTCCCGGTCCAGTGTAGACCGGAAAGTATAAACTGGCAAATCAGGGTGCAAGTGTTTGTCCCTTACTTAGTTTCTCTTATGTGGCACGTTGCACTGTACTCACGGGCATGAAACATACAGCACCTTGTTCTCTGGTAGTCACTGGGTACCCTGCACCTCTTTCTCTCAAGTCCCTGCGGTTGGCGGCCGGGGTTAACGAACGCAGGCCTGCGCAGCACTGATGCTCAGGGGACGGAGTACTCCTCTCAGCCCACTGCACGCCGCCTGCCTATGCCAAAACTGTATCTAGGCCACCGGGTATATGTGCTACAGTCTGTTGCAGTGCCGGCAGTTCGAGCGCGGAGCACGCTGCCTACATTACTGCTCGAGCGCTTTTGGCGGGGGCCTCTCTGCAGCTTCGCGAGCTTTATTTCCCTGCTTCCAGCTGGGTTCCCTGACTAATCACACCCCTTCTTCCACAGGGGATACAGCCTCGACAGATCCAGACCTGGTGCTCCACAGGTACCCGCAGCCCAGTCTTCCTCCTTAGCTTTACTTTGTTGCACTTGCTCCTGGCAACAGAGTCCACCACCAGAATGCAGCTCTCTTCCTGAATCGCTGCCACCAAGCTCTGTCAGAGCTACAAGGAAATCCCCTATGACTCCTTCCACACCAGGGCTAAGACAGTGCTGCAAGGAACGCTCTCCAGCTCCTTCCTCCACAAAGGATGGATGAAATGAACACTATCACCAACAGTGATTGCAACACCTGTGACTCTTTTATAGCAGAGCCAGCAATCACACCTGCATTATAATCATGTGCACTAAAGAAACTAGAGTGCAATGACACTCACCACCACCGGGGGCAAACTTGAACAAAGGACACTACAGTGCAATAATCCTAATTGCCACCGGGGGCAAAACCCAAACCTAAGCATAGGTTAAGAAAAAAAGTTTACCTGTGTTTTTTATCAGTCCTGATCCAGCATGGATCATGACAGTACCCTCCCTTTAATGAGGGGCCTCTGGACCCTCAAGACCACTCCCCATCAGGGAACCACCTCCAGCGGGGACGCCCAGGCCCAAAGTTCACCCCAGCAACTACTTGCATGTCAGGTTGCTGAGAAACGAGCCCACTGGTATTGGCAACATATGTTCTGGAGGCAACACACATCTCCGAAGCGCTGACCTGAGGAACGGGTTGTGTATGTGTATGTTTGGTATGAGCTGGTAACACTCCACAACACACTTCCACTGGATGTTTTTTGGTGGCCACACATACACGCTCGTTCACACACAGGTCTGGACCTGAACGTTTATTGCCACTCGTTCGTTTGTCACCACTTGGAGAACTCTTTCTGGGATTGACCACACTCACACCCCCGCACCTCACCAAGGGGTACACCACCCTCCAACCCCTTCCACCATGAGGTCTGTGCCTCCCTGGGTTGGCCAATGGCGAGGGTTGAGACTTGCCCCTACTCTCCTGCAGCACATCTGCAGCCCTAACCGGAGAGGAAGGGGTACGTTGAAGAGAGACGGCAGAGACAGTAGTTCCTAGGCAGCAGCCCTCACACGAGTGCCCCCAGCTGACCACTTCCCTCGCCCGCCAATCTATTACCGGGTTGTGTCTCTTCAGCCAAGGGAGGCCCAAAACAATAGGCACTGGCATTCCCACCAAGACATAGCATGATAAGGACTCCTCATGATGTCCTATACGCAGATGGATATTCTCTACAACCTTGGTCAAGCTCCCCTGGCTCAGTGGAACAGAGTTTATGGCCTGGAAGCTTATAGGCTGAGCTAGCGTCCTACACCTCAGACCATGAGTCTGGACAAAGCGAGCATCCACCAGACTGACTCCTGCTCCGCTGTCCACAAACACCGGTATCACCTGCGGTACCCCGCCAGCCAAGATCTCTGCTGACATGGTACTTTGGGAGGGCAAAATGGAGGAAATGTATACTCCCTGGTCACCTCCCTCCAAGCAACCAGGGGAATGCGGCTTCTCAGATGGCACAGGTAATTTGGCGCGCAATGGGCAAGCCTTCAGGACATGACCAGTCTGCCCACAGTACAAACATGCCGACACCACTCCCCGAACCGTAGGCAGCTCCGAAAACAAACTAGCTCCTCCTACTTGCATAGGTTCGACAGGAGACTTGGCATGAACTGGGCAGGCTCTCATAAAATGGCCAGGCTTCCCACAGGAAAAGCATACCCCCCACCACGGCGAGTCGCAGACACCCCCTTTTTTTTATCAACAACACCGGGCTGTCTGGGTTCCTCCGTCCGCACTGGTGGGTCCTCCTCCCTAGTGAGGACATCAGGGGCACTTTTTGTATATGTCTTTCCCTAAGGCGTCTATCCACCCGGATGGCAAGGGACATGGCGGCCTCCAGCGACCTGGGGGCGGCGTACTGCACCAGAGTATCCTGCAACTTTGGAGACACACCCTGCACAAATTGACTCCTAAGTGCAGGGTTATTCCACTGAGTATTAGTGGCCCATCTCCTAAACTGTGAGCAGTACTCCTCAGCGACCCGGGCTCCCTGTTTACACCTACAGATTCGGGATTCCACCAGGTCGACACCATCAGGATCCCCATACACAAGCGCCAAAGCCGCAAAGAACTCATCCATGGACTCTAAAAATGGTGAATCGTCCGGCAGGGAGAAGGCCCAGGATTGGGGATCCCCTGTAAAAAGGGACATAATGATTCCCACCCGTTGCTATTCACTCCCTGATGAACGAGGGCGCAGCCTGAAATACAATTTACAGGCTTGTTGAAACACCAAGAATTGATCTCTCCCTCCAGAAAATCTGTCAGGGAGGGGTATATTGGGTTCTAGCTGAGCCTGTCTCTGAACCAAGCCCCCAAAGCCCACCAACCGCTGCAGTTGCTGCACCAACTCACCGCGCAGTCCCCTATCAGTAAGGGTCTGCAGCATTTGGGCAAAGGTCTGAACTGGGTCCATGGCTCAGCAGAAAAAAAGTTGTCGGTTGGTGATAATGTCACGTGGACCCGTCCTGTGTGACGCGACCAGCAGGCCGGTAACTAAAACAACAAGACGCCGCATGTGATACTGTCCTGTGTGACACGGCTCGCAGGCCGGCAACTAAAACAACAAGACAAGGGGAAGGGAAAACAGTTACAATGGTGGGCCCTGCGATAGAGAAAGGGGACGTGGAGACCTCCTGCACTCCCCTGAGTCAGTGTCCCTAACGCTCCTAATGTTCCCTACACTGGTTCCGCACCGGGCACTGATCAGGAACCTGTCGCCCTAGCACACCCTACACCTATCCCTTGCTAGGGAGCTGGGTGGCGCAGGCACTGGCCCCACCGCTGTACTAATACACACTAAGGAAAAACACAAACGGAGAAACACCACTTAGCTTTACTCTGTTGCACTTGCTCCTGGCAACAGAGTCCACCACCAGAATGAAGCTCTCTTCCTGAATCGCTGCCACCAAGCTCTGTCAGAGCTAAAAGGAAATCCCCTATGACTCCTTCCACACCAGGGCTAAGACAGTGCTTCAAGGAACGCTCTCCAGCTCCTTCCTCCACCAAGGATGGTTGAAATGAACACTATCACCAACACTGATTGCAACACCTGTGACTCTTTTATAGCAGAGCCAGCAATCACACCTGCATTATAATCATGTGCACTAAACTAAAGACACTAGAGTGCAATGACGCTCACCACCACCGGGGGCAAACTTGAACAAACGACACCACAGTGCAATAATCCTAATTGCCACCGGGGGCAAAAACCAAACCTAAGCGAAAAAAAAGATTAGGCCTCTTTCACACTTCCGTTTTTTACAATCAGTCACAATCCGCCAGGTTTTGAAAAAAACGGATCCTCAAATTTTTTTTGAGGATCCGTTTTTTTCCCATTGACTTGCATTAATGGCGGATTGTGACGGATTGCTGTCCGTTGCATCCGTTTTTTGTGAGGATCCGCCAAAAGTTGCTGTCCGTCACCATCCTCAAAAATTTCAAAACGGAGCTTGTAACGTTTTTTCCTCTGGCGGATCCTGCAAACACTGATTTAACCCGAATTTCTTTCCGGGTGCCGGACAAAAAAAAAAAAAAAAATTCTCTCTCTCTCTCTCTCTCTCTCTCTCTCTCTCTCTCTGAAAACGGATCCTGTGCCATCCGTTCACATCAGTTGAGAACGGATCCGCTTGTCCGCCTTTTTGGCGGATTATAACTGATGCAAAAAACTGAAGTGTGAAAGAGGCCTTACCTGTGCTTTTTATCAGTCCTGATCCAGCATGGATCATGACAATAACCTTTTGCTATGTTTGTTAATGAGCTTTTTGTGTTTCATATATTTAAATAATAATATAGATTTTTAATTAAATATAATCATACTAGCTGAAGAGCCCGGCGTTGCCTGGGCATAGTAACCAACTGTGGTTAGTTAAAACAAATTATAATGATTATATTGCACATAAAAACATTTCACATCATATATTCAACACTACAGATTTGCAACACAAATTAACTAAACGATCACCCAAGTATTGATAGTATTTCATTTTCAACTCATTGAAGAGCCTTTTGATGAACAACATGTTTGGTTTTTCCTTTCAGTGCAAAGATGAACAGATTTTCGGCAGTTCCAACCCTTGAACAGATCACGTAAAGTTGACCATGAGAAAAGCATGGAGATTGCAAATTAATCCCTACTACCGCATTTTTCGGACTATAAGACGCACCGGACCATAAGACGCACCCCAATTTTCAGAGGGAAAATAGGGAAAAAATAATAATGTGTCAAACAGGGGTTCAACTTACAGTCCGTATTCAGCTTACCTGGGAAGGTATCCGGCACAGGTGGAGGAGTAGTCACAGGGGTCATTCAGTGGTCCAGGCTCGTGCGGTGGCGGCTCTGTGCTGGGGCAGGTTGGTTGTGCTGAGGCAGCTGCGCTGGGGCTGGGGCAGGTGGGCTGTGCTGGGGCAGCTGTGCTGGGGCAGGGGCAGCTGTGCTGGGGCAGGGGCAGCTGTGCTGGGGCAGGGGCAGCTGGGCTGGGGCAGGGGCAGCTGTGCTGGGGCAGGGGCAGCTGTGCTGTGCTGGGGCAGCTTTGCTGGGGCAGGTGGCCTGTGCTGAGCTGGGGCAGGTGGGCTCTGCGGTGCGGGGGTGGCGGCGGGCTGTGCTCCGGTGCAGGGGCGGCGGCTCCGCCGGCATTTCCTCGTAGCCCGGAGGCCCCCCGCACATCCCTTGCTGGCCGCCGCCATGTTGCGGTGGCCTCCGGGAACATGGACGCCGGAAAAATGGCCGCCGGTCCGGGGACGGCGCATGCGCAGGTTCAGATCTCGTCCCGAGATCTCGGGGGATGAGATCTCGTTGCCGAGATTTGAATCTCGTCCCCCGAGATCTCGGGACGAGATCTGAACCTGCGCATGCGCCGTCCCCGGACCTGCGGCCATCTTTCCGGCGTCCATGTTCCCGGAAGCCACCGCAACATGGCAACGGCCAGCAAGGGATCTGCAGGGGGCCTCCGGGCTGCGAAGAAATGCCGGTGGAGCCGCCGCCACTGCACCAGAGCACAGCCCGCCACCACCCCCACACCGCAGAGCACTGCCCGCTGCCACCACTGCACCGCAGGTTAGTATATTGCGACCATAAGATGCACCCCCCACTTTCCCCCAAAATTTTTTGGGAAAAAAGTGCATCTTATGGTCGGAAAAATACGGTACTTAAATCGATCCCTGCTACTTTCAAGGACTGTCCCTGAGCAATGTTAATGGACATTGCAAATAGCAGTTGAACTGGAAACTGGAGGTGTTTAAAATCAAGAAACAAATCAGATGGAATGAGTGGAATTCTTGGAATGAAAATGTCCTCTCCTTTGGCACATCCTGTTTTTGAGCTGTGTATCTAACCCTATCCTGTGTGATAATGTTTGCTGAGCTGTGTACCTAATCCTCTCCTGTGTGATACTTTCTGCTGAGCTGTGTATCTAATCCTATTGTGTGTTACTGACTGCTCAGCCGTGTATCTAATCCTATCCTGTGTGATACCATCTGCTGAGCCGTGTATCTAACCCTATCCTGGGTGATACTGACTGCTGAGCCGTGTACCTAATCCTATCATGTGTGTTACTGACTGCTCAGCCGTGTATCTAATCCTATCCTGTGTGATACTGACTGCTGAGCTGTGTATCTAATCCTATCCTGTGTGATACTGACTGCTGAGCCGTGTATCTAATCCTATCCTGTGTGTTACTGACTGCTCAGCCGTGTATCTAATCCTATCCTGTGTGATACTGACTGCTGAGCTGTGTATCTAATCCTATCCTGTGTGATATGACTGCTGAGCCGTGTATCTAATCCTATTCTGTGTGTTACTGTCTGCTGAGCCATGTATCTAATACTATTCTGTGTGATATTGTGTGCTGATCTGTGTATCTAATCCTATCCTGTGTGATACTGTCTGCTGAGCCGTGTATCTATTCCAATCCTGTGTGATACTAACTGCTGAGATGTGTATCTAATCCTATCCTGTGTGATACTGACTGCTGAGTTGTGTATCTAATCCTATCCTGTGTGATACTGACTGCTGAGCCATGTGTCTAATCCTCTCCTGTGAGATACTGACTGCTGAGCCGTGTATCTAATCCTATCCTGTGTGATACCATCTGCTGAGCTGTGTATCTAATCCTATCCTGTGTGATACTGACTGCTGAGCCGTGTATCTAATCCTATCCTGTGTGATACTGACTGCTCAGCCGTGTATCTAATCCTATCCTGTGTGATACTGACTGCTGAGCAGTGAATCTAATCCTATCCTGTGTGATACCATCTGCTGAGCCGTGTATCTAACCCTATCCTGTGTGATACTGACTGTTGAGCCGTGTACCTAATCCTATCATGTGTGTTACTGACTGCTCAGCCGTGTATCTAATCCTATCCTGTGTGATACTGACTGCTGAGCCATGTATCTAATCCTATCCTGTGTGATACTGACTGCTGAGTCGTGTATCTAATCCTATTTTGTGTGTTACTGTTTGCTGAGCTGTGTATCTAATACTATTCTGTATTCAGAAGAAATTTTTGAACCCCACTCCATAATCTTTGAAAATTCTTGGAGAACAGGAGAAGTGCCAGAAGCCTGGAGAAGAGCAAATGTTGTTCCTATCTTCAAAAAGGGGAAGAAGGTGGACCCAGGCAACTATAGGCCGGTGAGTCTGACTTCTATACCAGAAAAGATCTTTGAACAAATTATTAAACAACATGTATGTCAGTACCTGGATAAGAATGAAGTGATTAAACAGAGTCAGCATGGGTTTGTAACTAATAAGTCATGTCAGACTAACTTAATTTCCTTCTATGACGGTATCACTGATTGGGTGGATCAAGGAAATGCTGTAGATATAGTATATCTTGACTTCAGCAAAGCATTTGACAAAGTCTCTCATACAATCCTTGTTGAAAAAATGACTAAGTATGGAATGGACAAGGCAACTGTTAGGTGGATTCATAACTGGCTTAGTGATCGGACCCAAAGAGTAGTCGTAAATGGCTGCACATCCAGTTGGAAGAATGTCTCAAGTGGGGTACCACAGGGCTCTGTCCTGGGCCCTGTATTGTTCAAGATCTTTATCAACGATTTAGATGAAGGAATTGAGGGTAAACTGATTAAATTTGCTGATGACACAAAGCTAGGAGGGATAGCTAATACTAGAGAAGAGAGAGAGAGGATTCAAAAAGATTTAAATAAACTGGAGAAGTGGGCAGCAACTAACAGAATGGTTTTTAAAAGGGAGAAATGCAAAGTACTACATCTGGGCAACAAAAATGAAAAAAGCATATATAGAATGGGAGGAATAGGGCTAAGTGACAGCACATGTGAAAAAGACTTGGGTATACTAATAGATCACAGACTGAATATGAGTCAACAGTGTGATGCAGCAGCAAAAAAGGCAAATGCAATTCTAGGATGTATTAACAGAAGCATACAGTCTAGATCACGTGAAGTCATTATTTCCCTCTACTCCTCTTTGGTCAGACCTCATCTGGAATATTGTGTCCAGTTTTGGGCACCACATTTTAAAAAAGACATCAACAAACAGGAGCAAGTTCAGAAAAGAGCGACCAGAATGGTGACCGGTCTGCAAACCCTGTCTTATGAGGAAAGGTTGCAGGATTTGGGAATGTTTAGTTTGCAAAAGAGAAGACTGAGAGGAGACTTAATAGCTGTCTACAAATATCTCAAGGGCTGTCACATTGTAGAAGGATCAAGTTTATTCTCATTTGCACAAGGAAAGACTAGAAGCAATGGGATGAAACTGAATGGGAGGAGACACAGATTAGATATTAGAAAAAACTTTTTGACAGTTAGAGAGATCAATGAGTGGAACATGCTGCCACGAGAAGTGGTGAGTTCTCCTTCAATGGAAGTCTTCAAACAGAGGCTGGACAGACATCTGACTGGGATGATTTAGGCTGGTTTCACATTAGCGCATTTTCAGCGCGCGCACGGCCGGGGGTAGCTCCGCCCCGATCCGGCTCTCTGCCCGGCGTGCCCGCCCCTTCCTTGTAGCGCCGCCTCCTAGCGGACAGCGGCGCCTGCGATCGGCGCACCCTATCTTTAGCATAGGGTGCGCCGATCGTGCGCAGGCCGTGCGCTAGTTGCGCTTTGACCTGCGCTGCGCACTTTTGACGGTGCGCCGTGCGCGCCAAAATCCGAAAAGTTTGATTTTGGCGCGCACGGCGCACCGTCAAAAGTGCGCAGCGCAGGTCAAAGCGCAACTAGCGCACGGCCTGCGCACGATCGGCGCACCCTATGCTAAAGATAGGGTGCGCCGATCGCAGGCGCCGCTGTCCGCTAGGAGGCGGCGCTACAAGGAAGGGGCGGGCACGCCGGGCAGAGAGCCGGATCGGGGGCGGAGCTACCCCCGGCCGTGCGCGCGCTGAAAATGCGCTAATGTGAAACCAGCCTTAGCGAATCCTGCTTTGAGCAGGGGGTTAGACAAGATGGCCCAGGAGGTCCCTTCCAACTCTACGATTCTATGATTCTATGATACTGTGTGCTGAGCTGTGTATCTAATCCTATCCTGTGTGATACTGACTGCTGAGCTGTGTATCTAATCCTATCCTGTGTGATAGTGACTGCTGAGCCATGTATCTAATCCTATCCTGTGTGATACTGGGCTCCCCCTGCAGTCTGTGTCAGAGTGTGGTCTGTTTTGGCATGGTAATAAATTGTGTTATTTCCAACTTTACAGAAGGACGATAACACCATAGAAATGATAAAAATAATAGGCCTCAGTTACCACAGCTGTCTACAAAGAAAACTGTAGCTGATAGCAACCAATCACAGCTCATTTTTCATCTTTTAAACAGCTCTGGGACAGCGTGGCGAGTTTTGAGTGGCGACTTTTGTGTTTCGACTTTTATGTGGCGAGGTTGGTGTATGTGTGGTGAAATGTGTGCTGAGGGTGGTATATGTGTTGAAGCACGTGGTAGTGTGTGGCGCATTTTGTGTGTGTGTTCATATCCCCGTGTGTGGTGAGTATCCCATGTCAGGGCCTCACCTTAGCAACTGTACGGTATATACTCTTTGGTGCCATCGCTCTCATTCTTTAAGTCCCCCTTGTTCACATCTGGCAGCTGTCAATTTGCCTCCAACACTTTTCCTTTCACTTTTTCCCCATTATGTAGATAGGGGCAAAATTGTTTGGTAAATTGGAACGTGCAGGGTTAAAATTTCACCTCACAACATAGCCTATGACGCTCTCGGGGTCCTGACGTGTGACTGTGCAAAATTTTGTGGCTGTAGCAACGACGGTGCAGATGCCAATCCCGGACATACACACATACATACATACACTTTTTCCCCATTATGTACCTAGGGGCAAAATTGTTTGGTGAATTGGAAATCGCAGGGTTAAAATTTCACCTCACAAAATAGCCTATGATGCTCTCGGGGTCCAGAGGTGTGACTGTGCAAAATTTTGTGGCTGTAGCTGCAACGGTGCAGATGCCAATCCCGGACATACACACATACATACATACAAACATACACACCCACACACATTGAGCTTTATATATTAGATATATTTAATATGAATTCATGATCTTTATTTAAATAAAAAATATTGTTGAAGTTATGGAGACAACAGAGACACTTTTTCTCAGTTGAATAGGTCCACTGAACAGTCATGATTGAAACTTTCTAGGTCACAAAATTGGTCGTGTTCTAAAGGGGAAATGCTAAATGTGCCCTTCCCAAAGTCCAGACCTTGTGTATACTCTTTGAATATTCTTTCAAAATATTTTTTTGTTTTGTTTTTCTTTTGTCACGATTCCACCCCTCAGTATGTCTGTGGTGCAGTTACTAATAGAGATGGGCGAACCCGAACAGTAAAGTTCGGTGTCCATACCGAACACCTACTGTTCGGGCATGGAGACAGAACACGTACTTCACCAGGAAGTCTGTGCTACTGTTTGGGTTTGGCTGCCCGAACACCGGGTGCTTATCGTGCTGTCATGTGCTTGGCAGTGTGGCAAGCACCGCTTCTGATTGGCGCGGAAATCATCCCCGCCGGTCAGAGAACCACGTTTCCCATTCTGTCAAAAGACAGTGTGAGTGCTCAGCTGTGATCGGAGGTATAGAGTTTACCTCTGATCACTGGTGTCAGCTGATGGGACTACAGCTCCACTCAGCTGACACTTGATGCTGCTAATAATAGCGCAACAGCGAGAGTAGGAGCGGCGGATGGGAGTATTCATCAGCCGCTCCTGTGCTGTAAATAAATTATTAAAAAAAGTTTCTCCTGTACTTTTGCTAACCAGCCAGACAAAACTCACAGCTGGGTTCTGCAATCTTCAGCTGTCAGCTTCAGTAAGGCTAGTTATCAAGAATAAAGGGGTCCCCAAGCTGCTTTTTTAATTATTTAAATAAATCATTTAAAAAGTCGTGGTGTTATAATTGGGTCACCAAGGTGGAAAGCAAGACCAAGCTAAGCCACAGAAAACCAGAGAGGTTGGTAACTAAGCGGATTGCAGACCTGTTATGAATGAGTCACCAAAGGAGGAAAAAACAAAAATACAAGCTAAGTCCAGAAAACCGGAGAGGTTGGTAGCTATCGGATTGCAGACCCCTGATCCTATTCACAACAACTAACAGTAGCCGTGGGGGGTTCCTACGATGCCCTAGACCCCTCGATCACAGCCAGAGAACTAAATAGGCCTAAAGAAAGAAAGGGGAAATCTAAACTGCCCCAGAGCAGACCCCAAAGCAATGGGCAGCCCCCAACATATAACGACGGTGAAGCAAGATGAAGACACTAACACAGATAGAAAGATAGGTTGAGCAAACAATGGGGCCCAAGCTAACTAAAAAGGACAGGATAGAAAAGCTGCTGTCTGCAATCCATAAAAAACCCTACCAAAAAATGTCCCAACCGTCAGATAGGAAAAACAGGCCCTGAAGTCGCTAGGACTTCAAAATGACTATATCAGCACTCAGGAAATTTCTGAAGACAGAGCAAAGAGACAAACTGATCAGAGACAAAAATGGAACTCAGCACACCCCCGACCGGGGATGGCTGAACTCCAAAAAACAAGGTAAACAAAACAAAACTAATAAGTTCAATAGCAGAGCAAAAACTTATCTTTGGGAAGCAGGAATCAGACTGGTCTCCAAGAATCCATCAGAGAAATCACCAGCGACTCAGAAGGGCGTCGGCTGCCTTATATCCAGTCAGAAGTTCCTGTTACCCAGTCATCATCTACCAGATCAGGTGTTTGGTAATCAGCCTCACTCCAAGAAAAGGAAGAAAGGTCCAGCTCCAGAAATTTAAAATCCAGGATTTTTATTGCATCATATTTAAAATACATTCATGGCTGCTTGTGATCAAGTAATGGCAACAAAGTTCACCGCATGGGGATATTCTCCAGGTCTCTGTATGCTTTTCGAGCACAAGTGCTCTTAGACTCAGAGTATCTTTTTCAATCAGCCTCACTACCTTCCTTCACCAGAAGAGGGAGTTCATCAGACATCGACGGTGAAGGGGAAAATGAACTCACAACACAGACCCCTGATCCTATCCACACAGCTAGCAGTAGCCGTGGAGCGTACCTACAATGATTCTAGATGCCTCGACACAGCTGGAGAACTAAATAAGCCTAAAGCAAGAAAGGGGAAATCTAAACTGCCCCAGAGCAGACCCCCAAAGGAATAGCTAGCCCCCAAACATATATTGTCGGTGAGACAAGATGAAAACACAAACGCAGGTAGGAAAATATGCTGAGCAAACGATGGGGCCCAAACTAACTAGACAGGATAGGAAAGGAAAGACACTGTCTGCAATCATGCAAAAAACCCTGCAACAAATGCCCAACACGTCTGATAGAAAAAATACTGAAGTCGCACGACTTGTCCCACTATATCAGCACTCTGGTATATTCTGAAAACAAAGCAAAGAGAGGCCAATCTAATAAGGGACAAAAACAAACTGGCACAAACAGTAACATAAGGATGGAAATTCAGCACAGCCCCAGCCGGGGCTGGCTGACCACACAAAACTGAAATAGACAAAACCAAATCAAATGTGAACAATAGCAAAAGAACACTTAACTCGAGCATGCAGGGACTGAGCTGGAAACTAAGACCTCAGGAGGCAGGAAAAAATCACCAGCAGGGATAGAGGGAGTCGGCTGTCTTAAATCCAGTCAGAAACTCCCAATGTTCAATCGTCCTCCTCCTTATCAGGTGGCAGGCCTTTGTTAATGAGATCAGCTCCATTACCTCCTGTAACCACCAGAGGGAGCCCGGAAAGAGAACTCTCGACCCCTCTGTCAATATAACCATCTCCACTACCTTCACCAGTAACCAGAGGTAGGCCAGAAAGTGAATTCACAACAGCGTGGGGTCACCCCGATTTTTGACAACCAACCTTGCTAAAGCATACAGCTGGGGGCTGGTATTCTCAGGCTGGAAAGGGGCCATGAATATTGGCCCCCCAGCCTAAAAATAGCAGCCTGCAGCCGCCGAGAAAAGTCACATCTACTAGATGCACCAAATCTAGTGCTTTGCCCGGCTCTTCGCACTTGCCCTGTATCAGTGGCAAGTGGGATAATATTTATGTGGTTCATGTCACCTTTGCATTGTCAGTTGACATCAGGTCCACAGCTTAGTAATGGAGAGACGTCTCTAAGACACCTATCCATTACTAATCCTATAATTGTATGGTAAATAAAGACACAGCCAGAATAAAGTCCGTTAACTGAAATAAGACAAAACACAGTTTTCCATTTTTTTTTAAACGCCTAATCCCTGCAAAGCCTTCATTCTTCTCTAATAAAAGTAAAATAAAAAAAACAACAATATACCATACCTGTCGTTCTGTCCCATGTTTTAATCCATGTCTGGGGGATAAACAGTTTCAACCTGGATGATACAAAGATGCGACCGTCAAGGCTGAAAACAACTAGTGACTGAACTGCTATGAGCACAGCCTCAGAGACTGGTGGTGACATCATTGAGGTTACATCTGGTCACTGAGGCTCTGTTCCCAGCTGGTCTGAACTTCCATGACCTTGGTGAGATCTCAGCTGTGCACTCTTAGCCACTCCCATCTCCTATATAAACAGGGTCCTGGCTAGCACTAATTGTCAGAGTAGTTTATGCTGCATGGCTGGAGGTGGTTGTTGGTTGCTATTGGAGAAGGCATTTGGTAGATTTATCTGTAACTGTTGCTAGGTTTTGAATGTGTGATAATTCCTTCTTCACCTACTTTGGTTTAACCCCATCCTCCACTCCCCGTTGTTTACCTTTGTGTTTATGCGTGTATATTTGTATTATTGGTATTTCCTTTATCACTGTTCACATTAACTTGTTAGTCTGGTTGGTGTATTACAGTACACTACTACTCCCCTCTTCCCTGGGTGGGGTAAGGGTACAGACTGAGGGCGGATACAGGAGCTAAGGCAAGGTACGTGGCCCCAGTGTATTCATCAGAAGAAGAAATCCAGGGAACAGAGTCAGCTAGAGCACCCCTAGCATTAGGGACAGGGATGGAGACCCTGGGCCTGTGACACCTGACAACACAGTTGTGAAATTCTATTTGCAAATCCAAATAGTCACCTTTGACCTTAAAAATAGTTAGTCCTAATATTGGGGTTCAACCAGGAGGCCCCAAATGAAATGACATCCATGGACAAATGACTCCATGGTCTTTCCGGAATTAGCAAAGGAGCCAATTCCCCAGCCGGCAATGCTGTACTTTGACGCGTGCACAAGTTTCACAAGCTGACACAAAATCTCTAATATCCTTATGCATAGCGGACCACCAAAAGAGTCTAGCAACTGCCTTCTGAGTGGCAGTGACCCCTGGATGACCACTCAATACAGAATCCTGGAATTCTTGCAAAAGGCATAATGTGAGATACACATGGACAAACAGCTTGCATTCAGGGGTATTGGAAGGAGCCAAGGACTGAGCAGTACGGATTTCCACTTCCAGCTCAGAGGAAACCATGGCCATAACAATTCCCTGAGGAAGAATGGAGGAAGGAGGTTCTGGAGGAGACAGAATCAAGACTACGAGACAGGCCATCTGCCCTCACATTCTTAGACCCTGGTCTAAACGTAATAGAAAAATTAAATCTTGAAAAAATAAAGATCATCGGGCCTGTCTAGGTGTCAACCGCTTGACAGGTTCAATATAAGCTAGATTTTTGTGATCTGTCACCACGATGACTGGATGAACAGCTCCTTCCAAAAAATGCCTCCATTCTTCGAAAACCAACTTGACAGCAAGTAACTCCCAATTACCCACATCATAATTTCTTTCAGCAGGAGAAAAATTTCTAGAAAAGAAGGCACGTAGTCGCACGTTAGTTAAAGTCTCAGGACCTTGAGACAATACAGCCCCCATCCTGACCTCAGAAGCATTTACCTCCACAATGAACAGCCTCTGGAGGTCTGGTTGCATAAGAACAGGTGCAGACATTAAATATTTCTTCCAATTTTCAAAAGCCCCAACCGTTTCTGGCAACCAAACCTTTAGCTGTGCCCCTTATACGAGTGAGATCCATAAGAGGCTTGATGATCTGAGAAAATCCTCTAATAAATTTTCTGTAATAATTTGCGAACCCTAAAAAGCACTGCAGAGCCTTGAGGTCGCTGAGTTGAACCCAATCAATGATGGTCTGAACTTTCCCAGGATCCATCTTAAACCCAGAGGCTGACACAATGAACCCCAAGATGATATTTCTTGAACAGAAAATGTACATTTTTCAATTTTAGCGAACAAACAATTATCTCTCAACCTTTGCAGAACCAAACGGACATGTTTATAATGTGAATCCAGGTCAGGTGAGAAAATTAGAATATCATCTAAATAAACCACATTAAATCTGCCAATATAATCAGAGAAAATATCATTCATAAAATTTTGAAATACCGCAGGTGCATTCGTTAGACCAAAAGGCATGATGAGATTTTCAAAGAGACCCTCAGATGTTAAAAACGCTGTCTTCCACTCATCATCCTCACAAATCTGTATCAGATTATATGCCTCTCTGAGATCCAGTTTGGAAAATCATTTGGCCCCAGAAAGCTGATTATATAGATCGGGGACAAGTGGAAGCGGATAAGTATTTTTAACCAATATTTTGTTTAATTCTCGGAAATCAAGGCAGGGATGGAGACCTCCATCTTTTTTAAACAAAATAGAATCCGGCAGCTTCCGGTAATGTGGAAGAACGAATATGACCTTTTCGTAAACTTTCGTTAATATAATCTTTCATGGCTGACCGCTCAGGGCCAGACAAATTATACAAGCAAGCCTTGTGTAATTTGGCATTAGGAATAAGATTAATAGCACAGTCATAGGGACGGTGAGGAAGTAAGATCTCAGACTCTTTTTCTGAAAAAAAATCTCCAAAGTCTAGACCCTCAAGACTAACATGCACAGGTTTAAGACATTTTTCAATGCAATAAGGACTCCATTTGACAATATCTTTCTAATTCCAGTCAATAATCGGATTATGCATACGCAACCAAGGAATACTCAATACAATTCCAGCGGGTACATTGTCCAAAACATAGCAGGAGATTAATTCCATATGAAGAGACCCTACCTTGAGTGTGAACTCCTCCGTAACTAACTAAACCAGATTTTTGAGCAACGGTGTTCTATCAATGGCCACGGTTTGAATAGGGCTTTATAGCTTAACTGTCCCTAATCCTAACTTCAGAACAAATCCCGAATCAATGAAACTAGCCGCAGATCCGCAGTCAATAAAGGCAAATGTGAACAGACACTGATTTTGAAAAAGAAGTTGAGCATTCAACATCACTTTATCAGAGGAGTAAAAGGTTACCTATAAGTCTTTCCTGTCAGCTTGTTTGCTGCAGGTCATGCCAAGCAATCCTTTAAGAAATGTCCAGCTCGGCCACAATAGAGACAAAGTCAAAGTTCCCAATGGCATCTCCTCTTATTAATCCTTGAGCTGACAGCACCAACCTCCATATGTTCCACCTCCGGTGAACGAACCGGGACAGTTGGAGAAAATGGAACCTCTTGTTGAACCTCGCATCTCTCCGGCATCCTCCAATCCATGCAGATAGCCTGAGTCATGGCCTCCACCAAACAACCAGGTGGAGCATGTACAGCCAGAGCATCCTTTATGTTTGGAACGGCGGAACGCACTAAATAAATAAATAATAAAGTGTGTTCGCCACTCCGGGTCCACCGTGCAGTAGGTGTTAAAACCGCTGCTAATTAATGGCAGACGCGCTATATGGCGGTATAATGTGCACGGGTTCAACGTCACCCGACGTGTGCAGAGCGGGCTCTGTTAACTCACAGAGGCGCTGTAACATAAACATAAACACCGAGCCTGTTAGACTCACAGGTCTCGGTGAAATTGCACACACGGTATCTGGTCACAGGACACGGGTCCAAGACAGGGAGCGGTGTCCGTCTAGACCTTCCATGCGTGCAGCATCACTACTGTGGACGCCGGTAAGTGCTGCTGAATGCAGCGTGGCGGCAGGCACAGCTGCTATGCGTGACACCATCGGACACTAGTGTAGAGGTGCGGTGTGCACAGTGGCCTAAGGCTTGCCACTGACTAGCGCTGACTCTTTCTATAGTTCCCTATCCACATGCGTAATATCAGAGGGAGGGGAATCTTAATAAGTCAGTCACCAGAATCATACATCCATCACCATTCACACATCTAGCAAGAAGAGTCTATACTAGCACATGGCCGAGCGGCCATGTGGGCCTTTTATAGCCGTGCGCTGCTGGGACCTTCCAGATCTCTGAAATGGACCAATCAGATCTGGAGAAGGACCTGAGCACGTGACTCCCGACCTCCAATGGGAGATCGTCTCGTGAGCATGCTCAGTGGAGTGGAAGAGGAACTTAACCTCAGGAATGGCTTGCTGCAGAGCAGCATGTGAGGCTCTGGATTCCTGTTGTGTTGCTGCAGGAATCCAACGCCTAACACTTTAGAGACTCCAAAAGACCCCTGAGGAATTGGCATCTGAGAGCTGCATCATTCCACAGGACCTCAGTAGACCACTGAAGAAACTCAGCACAATAGTCTTCTGCTGTGCGGTTCCCCTGTGTCAGGTTCGTGATCATTGTCTCTGCCACCTTGACCCTGTCAAGGTTCGTCATAGATCTGTCCTAAAGCATCAGAAAAGGTATTTCCCGAAGCACGTTCAGGAGCAAAAGAGGGTAGGGAAAATGCCCAGGTCTGAGGACCCCCTGCAAAAGTGACATTATAATTCCCACCCACTTTGACTCACTCCCTGATGACAGGGGGTGAAAGGTAAACAATAATTTACAGCTCTCTTTAAAAATTCTGAACTGGTCTTTTCCCTCTGAAATTTTTTTCAGGGAGTACTATAACAGGTTCAGGGGGCTCAAAGATAAGTCAGATGGTTCAGAAATCATAACAGCAGTCTAAGGAGAGAGACTCTGAGGGGCAGTAAGAGCAATGGCGGATCTTAATAGGGGCGGATGGGGCGGTCGCCCCGGGCCCAAGGTTTTTTGGGGGCCCAGGGCAGGGGCCAATCCGGTCGGTCGGCATCTGTGTGAGCCGCCCGCCGCCGCCCAGTGGCGTAGTAACTTGGAAGGGGGGCGGGCAGTCCCAGGTGGCACGTGTGTGGGGGCGGCGCAGCACGGCAGGAGCAGAAATTCCTCCTCTCTCTGTGCTGTGGCCGGGACTCGGGAGAGAAGCCTTTGAGGCGGCCGGCCGAGGCACAGTGAGGAGAGAAGAGAGCGTATATCAGGCTCAGCCCAGGAGATTTTGGCAGCGGCTAGCGCAGGTGGGTCACTCACCGTCACCATTTGGGAGGAGGATGCTCTGCCTCTCCCCAGCCTCCCTGGCTGCTCCCTCCAATCCAATGCATTATGCAATTTATGCGGCTGCCTCCATGCTCTGCCTCTCCCCAGCCTCCCTGGCTGCTCCCGGCTCCAATGCATTATGCGGCTGCCTCCATGTTCTGCCTCTCCCCAGCCTCCCTGGCTGCTCCCTCCAATGCATTATGCGGCTGCCTCCATGCTCAGTCAGCTGCTGAGCTCTCCCTGCGGGCAGCTTCCTTCCACTCAGTGTCACTCACAACTTAAGTCACACTCACACACACAGCAGCCAGGCAGCCGCAGGCAGGCAGCCTGTGTAAGGCTGTGTGCACACACTGCGGATTTTGCTGCGGTTCCGCAGTGGTTTTTGACATCCGCAGGTAAAACCGCAGGTATTTTGACCTGCGGTTTCACCTGCGGATTTTACAAAATCCACGCGGATGAATCCGCACCTAATCCGTAGCGTGTGCACACAGCCTAAGTGTAACTTATATGTTAACACAAAAAAATGGAGTGAAAGTCCAAAATATTTTAGAAACGTAAGAAATTTATTTGAGGAACAACCCCGTTATCCCATGCTAAAGTGCTTACCCATCATGTGCTCCAGGACAAGTGCAGCGCCGCCACCAGCGCAAGTGCAGCGTGGCGGCGCTGCACTTGTCCTGGAGGCTGGAGCCTCCAGCCTCCAGGACAAGTGCAGTGCCGCCACGCTGCACTTGCGCTGGTGGCGGCGCTGCACTTGTCCTGGAGCACATGATGGGTAAGCACTTTAGCATGGGATAACGGGGTTGTTCCTCAGGGTGCGCACCTGGGTTCTTCCCTACACTTTGTGTCCCGGTTTTATAGCCCATCATTATATTTTGACTGTTGATTTTGAGGAATATTTAATATTATTTTATGAACAGCCCCGGGCCCATAGTCCACTTAATCCGCCACTGAGTAAGAGTACCAGAAATCTGGCCTTGCAAGTGAGCCTGTGAGGATGCCAGTTTGTGTTGTTCCAAGGCCAGATCTTGTACTAACTGAGTCAGGTTTGCTACTTGATCCCGCAAAGTACGTAATGGATCCATAGGTGGAAAAAAGAAAAAAATTAACAGTCAATTATAATATGACGCGAGTCACTAGAGTAAATATTAGCCCCAGAAGTGGAGAGAAAGACTGCAATAACAGAAAGTAAAAATGTACACTACTTATTGAATAATCAACAATCTGCGATCAGGTCCAGGAAATTGCGCAGTACAACAAAGGGAAGTCAGAGAAGAAATCCAATTCACTAGCCGAGGTCAGGAAAACCAGAAAGACAGGACAGTTTACAGGGAGCAGGCACAAAAGAAGTCAGGTCACAAGCAAAGAGCCTAAGTCCGGGAAGGGAATAAAATCAGGCTGGGTCAGGCACAGAGCACAGAGGGATCAGTCTTACACAGGCAGCAGCAAGTGTATGACTGACACTGGATGGAGGAGCTAGCCTGCTTAAGTAGAGGACTAATCAAGAAAAGTGAACACAGATGATTTGAGCACAGACCAAACACAACCAAAACAGACTGAAAGCCTCTATGGGACGCCCTCACACCCAGGGCTCTGGGGTACTCGGTACCGGACCCGGTGGATCTCAATGGGAGTTGTCACGGTAGCTGTGACCCGGCCCGTGGCCCTGGGCGCCCATGGTAAATGTTCAGTATGAATGAATAAGTTGTGACGCCACCTGTGGTGTTCGGCAATGTAGATGTTAGGCCGATGCTGCAGACAGATCCTCTGGGACAGATGGTGTGGTGCAGCAGTGATGGTATAGCCCTCCACAGGCAGGGCTGTTGTCCCAGGGCAGAGTAGATATGGTGACAATTACGTGGTGTAGTGTCAGGCGCAGGGGATGTAGCGGTGCCGGGCAGGTTGACGCTGGAATAAGTGGAGGACACCAGGGCATGTAGCTCCAAAGCTTTACTCACAGTCTGTTGCACAAACAGGTGGCTGCTTCTGTGCCGTGTCCTCCGGGTCTGGGACTCAGTCAACCCCCCAGGCCAGATGGAATACTCCTTTCCAACACTCCGCCAACTTGTGCCTATCTGAATGACTCCTCTTATAGCGCCTTTAGATGAAGTACTCCTAGTACTGAGTTACACTGGAGTTCCTGTCTGATGTTCCTATGAACTCTACTTGTACGGCAGACAGCTGTAGCCTGCTTTGGGTACTCCTTGCTACTAAGTCCCGGCTCACTATCCAGTTGTTGTTGTGCCCCCAAGCTTTGTGTGGGAATATAGTGGTCACTACTTCTATTCCTCCTGTGTCTGCTGCAGGACCATAAGTATCCGTACAACCTCGGGGACCGGGCCCCGGCCTTGCGCTTAGAACTTCTGGGAAGGGTTCTCTTCTCACCCACGTCCTCTGTTCTCTTTTACTCCTCACGTTCCGTACTAATCCTTTCTTTCTATGGAGAGTCAAGCTTTCAGTCTATGCTGCTCTCTCTTTCCCGTGCCAGCAGACCCAGATCACTGGGATCTGCTGCAGCACTTCCATCCATCTATCCCTCTCTCCTGGGATCTTCTTCTCTCTCTCTCCAGCCAACTACTGACCTCTAATCATAAACTCTTCCCGCTCCTTGTAATGTAATCTAACTCCACCCACCTCCCAGCACGTTTCGTGTTCCAAGCAGGGAGCCTCCAATGGGTGCTTTGCTATACTCCAAGCAGGGAGCCGCCAAAGGTGCTTTGCTACACTACTTTGTGGTGTGGTGTGCAGGTGTTGGAGCGTGGTCAGGAGTTTCCACCTTACCTGGATGGTGAGGTACCACACCTCAGGAGGAGGTGCAGTACCTCTGTGGCGACTGAGCCTCAGGGGTGCCACATCTACACAAAGTAACATAGCAGACAGGAACAGAGTGGAGATCGTGACTAGAAATGAGCGACTTTGCCTTTTTCAGGGTCAAGTCGGGTTTCATGAAACCTGACTATCAAAAGTCGAGTCAAACGAAATCGGCAGACTATTGGGAAAAGTCGAAGATCCGACTGAAACACGAAACCAAATGCAAGTCAATGAGGAAGCAAAGTCGGCTGGGAGTGGAGGACAGTAAACACACCTACATGCTGGACCACAAAATCTCTCTGTCTCTCTCTCTCTCAATCTCTCTCTCTCCCCAGACGCTGCACATGACATCTCATTGTCCACAGTGTACGTCCTTGCTCAGTGGCTGAAAAAAGTCACGTGCAAGTATTCTGGGAAATCCGACTTTGGCGCTCGTTTTGCCGACCGCATGGCCGACTTCACGCTGTGGTCGGGTTTCGGTCGGCGAAACCCGACTTTGCCATAAGTCGGCGACTTATGAATCTGGCGGACCTGTTTCTCTCAACTCTAATCATGACAGATTCCCTCTCTTTTGTTTGTGGTTGTTGTGAGGGGAAGGAGGAATCAACCTTGAGTGTTACAACACCACTAGCACACCATGGTCTTGAACCTCATGAGCGCCTTCTTGCTGCACTATCTTCAACATGAGGCTTGTATTTTTAGGGTTAGTAATAGTGCTGACTACTGGATTGCCACTCTGTTACATCATTGGAACAAGATTAAATTTTGCCAGATGTCCCCCCCGGAAAGGGATGCACGCATGTTGGAATTTCGAAACATGCTTGTTGACAATCTTAAGAGTGGTTTCCCCCTAGACAGCAGTGAGGACACAGTGTGCATCGCAGTCCTAGACTTTCAACCCTGTGAATGTTACAGTGCTAGCTTAAAAAATATTAGCAGCAGCAGCAGTGTAAGTGGCATAAGCAAATTCTGTGAGTCATTTCACACATTTTTTTATGCCAGTCCATGCACCAGCGGAACAGAGTATATGTCTGACATGTTATGAATGACATGAAAGGATGGGGCAGGTGTAGCTAGAGCTCAATATCAATGCCATCATAAGGAATATTTATCCTTTGCATTTTGGTCTTCAAGAATGGAAGAGTGGCCTGAGCCACAAGTAATCCACAATTAAAACGCTTCTTGATTACCATCTTCACAGTGTTCCATGCTCTATCTAATGCCTTGGAAACTTTTTGTACCCTTCTCATAACTGATAACTTTCAGCAATGAGATCCCTTTGCTGTGTTGTAAGCCTTTTATGGACTATAGCTTTTTCTGTAAAATGCAACTAAGGAAATGTCAGAAATCCTACTAGAACAGCTAAAGTTTAAATGGGGTTAATAAGAATTATTTTAACCCATCCCCGATTGGGCGATTTTCTGTTTTTCCTCTTGTGTTTTTTTCCTCCCCTTCCAAGAGCCATAACTTATTCTTTTTTCTGTAGAAATATGAGGGCTTGTTGGTTTGCAGGACAAATTGTTCTTTTGATTGACAAAATCCATTTTATCATTTGATATACTTGAAAGCAGGAAATAACATTGAAGTGCTGTAATACTGAAAAAAAGTGCAATTCTGAATTTGTTTTTTTGGGTTTTGTTATTGCAGCATTAATTATTTGGTAAAAATGACATGGCAGTATGATTTTTCAGGATAGTAAAATTATGGTGATATCAAACATGCACAGTTTTTTTTATAATATCTAAGTATTGAATTTTTTTTCAAAATTCAAACTTTTATATATTTTTTTATTTTTTCATATTTTTAAAAACATTTTTTTACTGTATCTTGTAGTTCCTTTAGGTGATTTGAACCTTCTGTCATCTTATCGCTTATGCTTCACACATCAGTACTATAGTATTGCTGTATATGGCAAAAATCACACTCTCCTATGAACGCTGGTCACAAGCTGGCTTTTACAGAAGTACTGTGATGACAGGCAAGATGTCTTCAGCAATGGTCTGTTTAAACAATGTGCCCCTTGACACCTCTGTACCTGTGCTGTTAATGCCTCTATCACATATTGACCGCGGTATTAAACTGGTTGACAGACTGCTTCACTCGTGACTGTGAGGAATAGATGATGACTAAATAATCATCATTTTCTTGCAAAGATGCAGGCTCAGTTCCTGAGCTGACATTATGGATTTCCATCAGTTTCTTAAAAAATCAAAAGGGCAGGAGATGATTGGTTCTATTAACAAGACTTTAAATGCTTCTGGCTCTTTCAGATTCCAATATTTGAGCATTCACTCAACTAGCTGGGAGAGAGGAGAGCACTGGGCAGTCTAGGAGGGAATGCTGTGCTTGCCTTCCAATATGTTACCATCCTAATTAAAGAACCAAATGCAATTAGCACCAAAAATATATTTCAGCAGAATGTAGCTGAGGTTTTCAGTAGGTGTAATAATTATAGGAATGAGGCCTGTCACGCTTCCTTGTAATTAAATTTTAGCCATCATTTTTTTTTCTTATACAGCTCTGGCAAAAATTAAGAGACCACTGCAAAGTTTTCAGTTGGTCTGATTTTTCTCTTTATAGGTATATTTTTGAGTAAAATGTAAATTGCTCTTTTATTCTATAAACTACTGACAACATGTCTCCGAATTTCCAAGCACTAAATTTTGTATTTATATTCAGAAAATGAGCAATGGTCAAAATAACAAAAAATGCAGTGCTTGCAGACCTCAAATAATGCTAAGAAAACAAGTTCATAATCATTTAGAAACAACAATACTAATGTTTTAACTCAGGAAGAATTCAGAAATCAATATTTTGTGGAATAACCATGATTTTTAATCACAGCTTTCATGCGTCTTGGCATAAAATCATAGAATAATAGAATCGCAGAGTTGGAAGGGACCTCCTGGGCCATCTGGTCCAACCCCCTGCTCAAAGCAGGATTCGCTAAATTATCCCAGGCAGATGCCTGTCCAGACTCTGTTGAAGACTTCTATTGAAGGAGAACTCACCAACTCTCGTGGCAGCCTGTTCCACTGATAGATCACTCAAGCTGTCAAAAAGTTTTTTCTAATATCTAATCTGTGTCTCCTCCCATTCAGTTTTATCCCATTGTTTCTAGTTTTTCCTTGTGCAAATGAAAATAAAGATGATCCTTCTACAATGTGACAGCCCTTGAGATATTTGTAGACTGCTATTAAGTCTCCTCTCAGACTTCTCTTCTGCAAGCTAAAGATTCCCAAATCCTGCAACCTTTCCTCATAAGACAGGGTTTGCAGACCGGTCACCATTCTGGTCGCTCTTTTCTGAACTTGCTCCAGTTTCTTGATGTCTTTTTTAAAATGTGGTGCCCAAAACTGGACACAGTATTCCAGATGAGGGCTGACCAAAGAGGAGTAGAGGGCAATAATGACTTCACGTGATCTAGACTGTATGATTCTGTTAATACATACTAGAATTGCATTTGCCTTTTTTGCTGCTGCTTAACACTGTTGACTCATATTCAGTCTGTGATCTATTAGTATATCCAAGTCTTTTTCACATGTGCTGTTGCTTAGCCCTATTCCTCCCATTCTGTATATGCTTTTTCATTTTTATTTCCCAGATGTAGTACTTTGCATTTTTCCCTGTTAAAAACCATTCTGTTAGTTGCTGCTCATTGCTCCAGTTTATTTATATATTTTTGAATCCTCTCTCTCATCTCTAGTATTAGCTATCCCTCCTAGCTTTGTGTCATCAGCAAATTTAATCAGTTTACCCTCAATTCCTTCATCTAAATCATTGATAAAGATGTTGAACAATACAGGGCCCAGGGCAGAGCCCTGCGGTACCCCACTTGAGAAATTCTTCCAACTGGATGTGCAGCCATTTACGACCATTCATTGGGTCCGATCACTAAGCCAGTTATGAATCCACCTAACAGTTGCCTTGTCCATTCCATACTTGTCCATTTTTTCAATAAGGATTGTGTGAGATACTTTGTCAAATGCTTTGCTGAAGTCAAGATATACTATATCTACAGCATTTCCCTGATCCATCCAATCAGTGATTCTGTCATAGAAGGAAATTAAGTTAGTCTGACATGACTTATTAGTTACAAACCCATGTTGACTCTGTTTAATCACTTCATTCTTATCCAGGTACTGACATACATGTTGTTTAATAATTTGTTCAAAGATCTTTTCTGGTATAGAAGTCAGACTCACCGGCCTACAGTTGCCTGGGTCCACCTTCTTCCCCTTTTTGAAGATAGGAATAACATTTGCTCTTCTCCAGTCTTCTGGCACTTCTCCTGTTCTCCAAGAATTTTCAAAGATTATGGAGAGGGGTTCAAAAATTTCTTGTGCTATCTCCTTCAGTATTCTGGGGTGTAATTCATCTGGACCTGGAGACTTGAATTCATTTAGGTTAGCTAAGTGTTTCCTCACTATCTTTTCTTTATAGATATCCTGGTTTCTTCTATTACCTTAATAGGACAGTGAAGAATAGTTGATATTACATTTCCTTTCTGAGAGAAAACAGATGCAAAATAGGAATTTAAAAGTTTGGCCTTCTCAACATCCTGTCTTACCATTTCATCATTTTCATCCTGTAAAAATCATATAGCATCTTTGACTTTTCTTTTACTTTTAACATATCCCCAAAATCCTTTATTATTGCTTTTGACGTCTCTTGCAAGCCTCAATTCATTGTCAGCTTTAGATAATCTGATTTGTGCCCCGCAAGTTCGGCAGACAGCATTATATTCTTCTTTATATATGCCTCCCTCTTTCCATTTTATAAACATTTCTTTCTTCCTTTTTAGCATGTGCTTAAGTTCTGTGTTCATCCATCCTTGTTTCCTTAAATGCTTCCTATTCTTCCCTCTTTTCAGAATTGTTAACAATTGTGCTTTGAGAATTGCATTTTTCAAGATTTCCCATCCTTTCTGGACATTTTTGTCCTTAAGGATATCCAGCCATTGGATCCTTCCAATTCTCTTTCTGAATCCCTTAAAATCTGTGTAACGGGGTCTTCTGTGCTGTAATACTTCTTACATTACCACCCCATTTCTCAGGAGGTTCACTCTGCTTTTCCTCACTTTTAAATGAAAGACGCTGGTTCGAAAGGCTTTGTAACATGGGAACATATAAAAGATCACTGCTACTCCATGTATTTCCAGTGTGACAACATTTTACTCATCGGTCTCAGAATATATATATATACATACAGAGGGCAGGACAATCAATGTGTGTCGTGCCAGTAGAAAACAGGCTCCAATTAAAGGCCCCTTTACATTTAGTGATGCACCAGCGATCCTGACCAGCGATATGACCCGGTCAGGATCGCTGGTGCATCGCTAAATGATCGCTAGTGAGCTTCCAGACAGGAAGATCTCACAGCAATGCAGCAGCGATACAGCGGACAATACTTACCTTTCAGATGCTGCGATCCTGCCGTCCTCCGTCCGCATCCACGCTTTGCTTGTCGGCGCCACAGGAAGCCCAGCAGGAAGCGCCCGACGATAAATGGAGCTGCGCAATCTCGCGCGATCAGCGACAGACAGCGGGGGAGCCAGTCGGAGGTAAGTATCACACATAGCGATATCGCAGCTAGCGATATCGCTACTGCGTCACCAAATCGGTGATGCTTTAGCGATATTGTTAGCGATATCGCTATGTGTAAAACCCCCTTTAGACACCAGATGTACATTACAATAGCCGTGGGATTTACAAAGGTGGGGGGAGGTCAGAAGTGGGATATCTTGTTTACCTCTGCCCAGGGGGTCGCAGCCGGTCGGTTGCTGCATTAAGGGCATACATCTCCTATTCGGTGTGCTGGGGGGTTCTGTAACAATCTGCCTTTCTGAAATCTAACCTTGACATCTGAGTCTTCACAGGTCTTCCTCCTCTAGTTATCCAAAATTCTAAAATAGCATGCTTTCCACCAGTCTTTCACATTGCTGTTGGGTGACCTTATGCCACTCCTGGTACAAAAATTTAAGCAGTTCTTTGTTTGATGGCTTGTGACTATCCATCTTCCTCTTGATTACATTCCAGAAGTTTTCAATGGGGTTCAGGTCTGGAGATTGGGCTGGCCATGACAGGGATTTGGTGTGGTAGTCCTTCATCCACACATTTTTATTGACCTAGTTGTGTGGCATGGCTCATTGTCCTGCTGGAAAAAACAGTACTCAGAGTTGGAGAAGGAATCAACTGGTTTTACAGGATAACCTTGTATGCAGCTTGATTCATATGTCCTTCACAAATATTAACCTGCCCAATTCCAGCCTTGCTGAACCATCTCCAGATAATCACCGATCCTCCGCCAAATATCAAAGGGGTGCAAGACACTGTGGCTTGTACTCCTCTCCCGGTCTCTGTCTAACCATTAGATGACCAGGTGTTGGGCAAAGCTGAAAATTAGACTCATCAGAGAAGATTACCTTACTCCAGTCCTCTATCGTCCAATCCTTATGGTCTTTACCAAACTTCAGCCTGGCTCTCCTTTGCTTCTCATTGATGAAATGCTTTTTTATAGCTTTATATGATTTGAGTCCTGCCTCTAGGAGCCTGTTACGAACTGTTCTTGTCATGCACTTCACCCCAGCTGCCATTTGCCATTCCTTTTGTAGGTCACTTGATGTCATCCTGCGGTTGCTGAGTGACATTCGAATAAGATGACAGTCATCCCGGTCAGTGGAGAGTCGTTTTCACCCTCTGCCGGTCTGTAGCTGTGTTGTCCCCAATGTCTGCTGCTTGACCCTGTTGTAATGGACTGCCGTCTTAGAAATTTTAAACTTGGAGGCAACATGACGCTCACTGTATCACTCTGCTTGTAAAGCCAGAATTGAGCCCTTTTTTTCCTCACACAAGACTTTTCTTTTCAACTCCTTTGGCATGGTTAAAAGTTATTTTTTCATTCCTAATACTTTTAGAATATTACCAGCAGCACTTGTTTTGCCATCCAGCTTGTCCTATTGCAAGAGGATTGTGAACACCACAGCAGGGTTTTTTATACTTTCCTCCGTTAAATAAGATTTGGTTCAGGTGATCACCTAATCAGAAGCACATTAAGTAGAATGAGGTGTACTCTGGCTGGAATTCAACTGACACTAGAATGGAATGGTTGTCAGACATGTAGAGAAGCTGATCTTTATAAAACTGTGCAGTGGTCACTTAATTTTTGCCAGAGCTGTATATCAATAGTGCTCATGAAAATAACAAACTTTGTTATACAGTATATATATATATATATATATATATATATATCTTATTAGAGAAATCTGATTCTTTCTCCTCCTGATCTCAGCTTTCATTCTCAATTATTCACAGGTAAAATCTCTCTCTTCAGATTTTCCAACTACTGACATAGAAGATGACAGTTGGTGCTCATAAAGTTCTACAGAGGGGGAGGAGCTAGAGACAGACACATATATCCTGCTACAATTTTTCTAGAAACAAGAGTTATACTGCAAGAAAATATGAGGACATACATGTACCTGTAGCTATATTTATCTTGTACCTTTCACCAGAATTTTCCATTATTTTCCTCTTTTGTCTTTCATTGATAGTCATGTCAATATTGATGTTGTTTTTATAGACCAGTTCATAGAAAAGATTCATATAGTTAGTATTAGTATATTTTGTGAACTAGTTTCGCTCCATTCATTGCCTTGTTCTTTCCAGTCTGTAAATATAAACTCGACGCCTCAAAGCTATTACAATAACTGCTGCTGAGCGCTCATTAGTTTGGGTTGAAATGGGGATATTCTTTAGTTTTCCATTTCGGCTCTAAAATGCATCAGTCTGTTAATGCCTTATGACTCAGGAATGACATGTAAAAAGCCCAAATCTTTTTAATACGGTAAACATAACAGGGTTGGGTGTCTGGTGTGAAAACACAGATAACGCCAATTATCTACTGGTCGACTTAACTGAGTCAACACGCAATGCGCTACCAAGATAAAGGCAGGAACATGGTGCAAACTGGAAGGTTTCTGTTGGCTGCTTTTCAGGGTCCGCAGTTAACTATGTAAGAACAGTGGTGCAAAAAAAAATGGTTTTATATACAAACTTTGTCACATACAGTCATGGGATACATAACACTAGTCGGAGATTTAGGGTTTAGAGTTTAAATCCTGAATACGGTTGTTATCTTGAAATCCATTAAATCAATTTTAATGAAAAATAAAATGAAAAATTAATTTGTAATTTACTGATTATGAGTTTCCACGTATAAGATGTAAATCATTTTAACATTTCAAAGCGATAAATGGATTTATTACTTCTTTTAAAAAAAAAAAAATCCTCTAACTTTTCTTTATCTTACATCAGATAAGTTAGAGGTACACTGTCTGGAGCTAACGTATACTCTTTGTAGTCAGCATTGTAAGTCATTGCATGAAATTTAGACGGTAACTATACTTTCAAGTAACATACCAGATGACGCTGCCTTGTGTGTAGATGCGGAATACTAATATTCCTGTCCATTAGATGATTTGTATTCTCCATTTTCACCAGGTTTCTCCTCTGCAGCCTCTATCTCTTAATTAGCTATTGTCTCTGAGCTAGTAGGATGAGACTATCTTTTATGATGTCTCTCATGCTCAGCATAAAACAAAGGGAGGGATTCCTGCTCTTTATTACTTAGACAGAAAAAAACAGCATGGAGAAAATTATATAGCAGTCCTGAGCTGTGTAGCTGTGAATCCAACCCTTTGGTACGGTAAAAGACTTATTAGAAAGCTCAACACCATCTTTCTGTATCTCTCTTTGCCAATTTTATTACTTACTCATTACTTCTCCTCCCCTTTCCATATAGAACAATTGGCTGCAAACCTGACACCTCACTGTGCAGGCAGGTCCATCTTATCTTGATCAAGATGAAGTTGAGCTGTTTTTTAAGAATGTTTGACATGCTCAGGAGTCAAAGATGAGAGGAAGACATGGCTCATAAGTGGAGAAAGAAGCACATTTCTCAGATAACATTTTCATATACTGCTGTGCTATTGTAAAGTAACCTTTCAATACATGTTATCAAGGAAAGACAGGATAGAATGTAGAATAGAGGAGGCAGCTGCACTTTCTGTGTGTGCTGTTACAGGGGAGGGCACAATGTGGGAAAATATCTGAATGGCTCAGAGTGTATAGCTCAGCACTAGAGTTGTGAAAATCGTCCAAACGCTAAATAGAAATGATTAAGACAAAATGAATAAATAGCACAGAAACAGCTAGGAGTTTTCTCCAAAAATACTTTAGCCAGAGCTGAAAACTGTTAAATGGAGCAGGAAAACAATTGCCTTCATAGCAATACTCTAGTAATCAATTAAGCCACAAAGTAATACAAAAAACAGACATTTTTTGTTTGTTTTCTTTATTAATATGTAAGCAAAAGTAGGCAAAGAATACCAAAAAAGTCATTCTACAAGTCTTCAAGGGGTTTAAAACTTTTAATAAAAGTTTTCCCCTAAAGCTTTTATATTTGTAAATTCATAAAGAGTGCAGGCAGTCCCCCTCCCTGGATCCAGCATCGGTTCTACGCCGCTACTTCAGACTCTGTATTTTGGCTGCATCAAAGAAGTCATGTTGACAGTGCACATTATTATTTTTGCCAATCACTGACCTCAGCAGCTTGTGCGGGTGAGTAACCTGCTCTCTTTGGTTTTTTGCAAGTATAAAAGCATTTTGGAACCACTTTTGCTAAAGTAGTAGAAAACGCCTTTAATATGAAAAAACATATACAGTTAGTAATATAGAAACGCTGTCAATGGTAAACCTATTGGATAAGATGGTCGGGCTAATGCTTATGGGTACACATATTACAAATTTATAGAAAAGTAATACAAATATCCTTTTGAATATTTTAGGGCAAGGTACAATTGGATACCAGTTATATACTTATATACATACAGCATTGACAATGATAGTGCCATAACTTTAGACAGAATCTGTCACCAACGTTATGCTTTCCGAATCTGAGAGCAGAATAAAATTGGGATAGAAACCCTGTTTCCAATGCTGTGCCACTTAATGTGCTCCTTGCTGTAGTTTTGAAAGATTGACTGCAGTTTCTCTGCTAGTCCTCTCAATGATGACATTTGTCTGACTGCGCCAATAAATTGATTGACAGCTTTCCTGCCACGCTGTGCATAGACAGAAACCAACCAAATGATTCTGGCTGCGAATTTGGTAGTTTATGAATATCAAGGACTGCAAATCTGGAACTAATCACTAAGGCTGGGTTCACACGTAGCGGAGCTCTCGAGGAAATTACCGCGAGAATTCCGGAATTCCATTCCGCGGGAAAATCGCATTTTAAATTCCCGCGGAAAAACTAGCATTTTGCAAGCGTAAGGATTAGCAGAGCTGCAACAGATAAACGTCTTTCACCAAGACAACAGCAAACATGCTGCTCTGAGCTGGATCAGCAAAAAAATGGTAACAAGTTTTCTTTAAGAACACCTAATTGTAAATAATTGTGGTCCTGCTTACAATTTCTCACAATTACTAGCAGGCATAGTGTTGAAATTCTCATAAATATTTTTAAAACAGAATTATTGGATTGTTTTTATAATTCTTTCATAAATATCAGTTGCACTAAGACTCCGGACCCTGAGGACCCCTAAAGCACAATACCACTACATATAAAGGCACCTGTGTCATAAATGGCACATGGCAGGAAGGGGCTCTGTAATACACTTTGTATTGAGTCATAGGAGCTTTGACTTATATTCCTATGTACAATGCCTGGTTCCACTTCTAGGAACCAGATCGGTATTGGTTCACTAACGAAACGCTGTAATACTTCACTTCTCCTGTAGTGGCTTTTACAGGCGAAATGTATGGCTATGGGCAGCTTCCCTACTAATTAGCACTAATTGCTGGAGGTTTCTGATCCTGGACCTTTGGAGGTCCACCAATCATGGCTCTGGCTTCAATGATAAATTAACTCATTTAAGTCTTACTTGACAACTTTTGATGGTGGGCATTCAGGAGGTGAGCAGAAATTCTCACCCATAACCACACCTTTTAGAGGATAACGTTATCCACCTTGACTACTGCAATATCCTCCTCTGTGGTCTCCCAACTAACACTCGCAAACCTCTTGAGTGCATCCTTAACTCTTCTGCCTATTTATCCACCTCTCCCCTTGATACTCTTCTGCCTCTCTGTTCTGCAAATCTCTTTATTGTCTCCCATATTCTCACTGGATTCAGTTTAAACTAACACTGACCTACAAAGTCGTCCATATTCTTTGTCCTCCATTTATCTCCGGACTAATCTCCCAATATCTTTCCACACTATGCTTCTTCTTTCATCCACACTCGTATGTTCCTCCCCCAGTCACCTCCAAGAGTTCTGAGCATCCACCATCCTCCGGAATTGCTTTCCACAGCATGTCAGATTGACTTCAACATTCAGAAACCTCAGACAGAACTTGATAGCCCATCTCTTCAATAAAGCCTACAGTCTGCAAAGATCCCACTGTCACCTCACCAACATTGGAGCTGCCGCAACCCCCCAACTTGCTGTCTCCTTCCCCATTACTCTGCTGACTGAAAGCCCACAGATGACTCTCTACCTCTGTACCAGTCTGTCACTGCTATTTTGTTCATTGTAGTTTAGATTTGTATTTTATATTTAAATCTCTTTTCACATGTACATCACCATGGAATCAATGCTGCTCTAAAAGTAAATAATATTCCACAACGCAATAACACTAATTCCTCATCACCGCTAAGTCTCAGTCCCTACTTTCCAAATACTTAGGCACAGGAAACCACTGAGCATAATTGTTAATGCCTTGGAGATTTGCCAACTCTACTGGAAGGTCTCCACTTCCTCCAGTAGCACTCTCATCCCAGAAGAGTTTAGTTTTTTGGGGGAAATATTCTCTAAGCTATAATTGGCTATGTAAAGTCTTAAGCCCCCGTTACACACATCGAGATCCCTAGCGATATCGCTAAAGCGACAATGATTTTGTGACGCAACAGCGACATTGTTAGCGATTTCGCTAAATGTGACACGCGGCAACGACCGGCGCCCTGTTGCGATGTCGCTGATCATGCTCGAACATCCAGGATCATTTTTTGATCGCTGGCGTCCCGCTGACCAGCATGCATGTCTGTGTTTGACGCCCTTTATCAACGACAAGCGACCTCGTTGGTGACTCAGAACTCTGCAACGTAGGCGTGATTCAAAGTCTGAATCGTTACAATAGACAGTGTGTGACAAGGTCCCAACGATCGCCGTGGTCATTAGTAACATCGCTGATCGCTGTTGCGTCGTTATGGAGATCGGCCAGTATGACTGCTTACTAGCGATGCACAAACGATCTTAGCCAGATCGTATCGTTGTCGGGATCGTTGGTGTGTCGCTATGTGTAACGGTACCCTTAGTCCTGAACCTCTCTAGGCTTATGGGTGTTTGCATTACTTTAAAATAACTATTATTCTTTTGAAAAGACCAAAAAAAATCTGTTTTAACAAAAGAAAAAAAATGCAAAAATTGCAAACAAACAAATGAGGAATCATTGCTTATTGGCGACACGGGAAGTCTTAGAATTTTGTCTTCTCCTCATCTACATCGACAGCATAGCAATGCTTTAGAAAGCTATCTCCTCTCCAATATTTATGTTAACATGGAAAGGTACAGGGCTTTTTGAAATGAAATCCATCTTTATTCAAAGAAGAGGAGTAGAATTGGAAATTAAATTGTAGTGATATTCCATGGAACCTTAAACTGGCACAACTCGCTGATTGTATATGGCAATAAAACCCCAGAAAACTCAATGTTTTGCTTTCAAAATGCAATGGAAATGCTTTCTCAATGCTCCTTTCCTGCTTCTCTGTAAAATCTCATAGTCTGTTGACAGTGTGTAAAATCAGAATTTATGTCTTCTTTAACTCACTGGAAGAAACGCATTTGAGTAAAGTCTGTAGAAGTTAAACCAGCAAGGAATTGAATAGAGATGTGCCTAAATGTGAACCGCTTCATTGATAAGCTGCTAAAACCTTTTAAAACTCCCTTCTCTGCTTTGAACGTAGATTGCAACATTTCCATCTTTATAGATTTGAACACCTGTACTGGAAGGTATATTTTTTTTTATCACGTATAGAAACTTTTTAGAAGTTTCAAAATGTAACTTCCCCCATAATAAAAAAAAAATAGTGATAAGTTGAACACTTCTCAGAACTTGTCGATTGAGTAGCCTTAAAACTTGGATGCACCAGATTGGACTGAAGTTGTTTCACTTTGCATCTATAAAAACAATAGTAATTTTTTTTTGCCTGCATGAACTTATGCAGGAGGAGCAGAAAAATTAGATTTATTAAAATCTACATTAATTTTGAGCTTCAGAGTCCTGTAGGAAGTCCTTCTCAGTGTCAGCTACAGCTGTATGGAAAGGCTAGGCTGTCAGTCATTGAATAAGACTGCCCATATTTTTCTAATAAACAAAGTATTAAGCGTCTCAACGCCTCCTGCTCGTTATAAGAATAGTAAAAGTTATAGAATCTTGTATCTGTAGAAATATAAAAAAAAACAACAGATGTTGTTTAACCCCATAGAGCCTGGTTGCCGGTTGTTATGTAGCAAGCTCCGATTGCACCAGTCTAACCACCTAGATCGAAGAAGGGTCCATAAGAATAAGGCTTCATAAGTTTATGCCTTTCGGGTTAGCAACCTTTATTCACAACTATGAATAAGGGTTTCTAACCCAAGACGTGTAAACTTATGGAGTATTAATGTTTTTCATCTTTTTGCTTTTTCTCAACATGTTTTTTCCATTTCTCACCTGGATTCCAGCCTGGCGTGTTTCTTCACTCCTTGCACGACACTTTGACCAAACAAGGTCTGCCAAGGTTCCTATATGAATACAAGTGGTTTTCACACTGGATTGACCTTCCTGGAAGGTAAGGTGATTACCTCTTTTACTAACCCCTTAGATACCTCTGTTATTCATAGCATTTATAAAACCATGAGGAATTTGTGGTTAAGCTCCGCGCTGCCGCAAAGATAATTCCAGGAGAATGTCACGGATTCACAGTGGTTTATTCAACGCGTTTCGGGGGTCGCATGCCCCATCATCAGGAAATACCACTATACTAGGTGGTTTTTCCTGATGAAGGGGGCATGCAACCTCCGAAACGCATTGAATAAACCACTGTGAATCCATGACATTCCCCTGGAATTATCTTTGCGGCAGCGCGGAGCTTAACCACAAATTCCTCTTGGTTTTATGATTTCTTCTGGACGTGGATGACCTGTGGATCTGCAGCAGCTACCAGCCTATATGCTTCTAACTCATTTTAATCAGGTGAGCAAGTTTCTTGGTTTATCCTTTCTCTTGTAACGTGGATAAGACCCTATTGCGCTATTTTGCCTCCCCTTTCTTTGCAATATTCATAGCATTTAGCAACATAGAAACAGGAGAAGTTGCTTCCAATGCTCATAGCCTGTAGTCTCAAGGATACCAGTAACAATACAGTAGGCTGCTATACAACAGTATTGCAAAGTATTGAATAGGCCACCATACAATCACAGGCACAAGTTCCATTAGGGGACTGATTAAAAAAGAATGGAAATTACATTACAACTTTTTTTTTTAAATTGTATTAAAAAGTTGAATAAAAATAACATATTTGGGATCACCTTGTGAGCAATTGTCCAAACTAATAAAATATAAAAAATACTTATATCATACAGAAAACAATGTAACAGAAAATGGTAGATTTTTTTAATCACGTCGGCGCCTAGAAAAAATTCAATAGAGATCAAAATGTCACATTGACCCTAAAACAAATTCATAAGTAGTGTTCAGACTGAAGGTTTTGGAACAGATGAACTGTTACCTTAATATTTGCTATTACGGCCATTTTTGTAAAACTGTCACTGATGGGACAACCAAAGACAATTATGCCTTTTCTTATAAAGCTTTGGCTAGGCTGGTTGGATACTGAATGTTTAGAAAGTGATTTTGTGACTTCAGCTATAATTAGTACAGTAGGGTAAGTGCATGAAATACCTTTTACATAAAAAATAGATATTTAATCAGTTTAAAGTTTTATTATTTATATTTTAGAATGCAAACTATCAACAGTAAAAAATGCACACAGAAATGTAAGAAACTCCAAGCAGAACATCCCAACGAACATGCATCTGTTCCATGGTGACCCTACCTAGATCTTAATTATTGTGAAACTGTGACAGGTATACATGGGGTCATCGTATGACAGAATTGCTTATCTTTACTGACATTAGTTTTCTATAAAGTTTTACAAAAACAATTAGTATGGACCAGAGCAGGAATGCAGCATTATTTATGAAGAGCTAAGAAAAATATATACAAGTACCATAATTATACTAAAGTTGGGATAATATAGTGTATATGATGTAAGAGTACCCTAACTTTTTGTCTAGTTTAATAATTATTGCAGGCAGGTGCCGCTAAGTACAGGACTCTTTGATTTGCATCATACACATTATGTCACTGTAGAAAAATGGGTGTCATTCCTAATTTTACACATAGTCATATTTTGAAGGGTAGCTTTTGCCATCCTCGCTGCGTCGAGACTCATTGTAAATTGATTTCTTGCTCTTATCTTCGTATACTGATGTCTTGTTGTAACCAGCACTTTTGGCAGATACATGGTAGGAAACACCTTTGTACCTAGAGAAAAATGATTAAAGATAAATTAAAGATATAATATCATTCCTTACTATATTTATTGCTGTATTTATTGCTATACATAACACATTTGGCTTGACAGGTTTTTACACACATTTATGTAAGATCAGAGCTGATTTAGGGGTATTGTAATATGGACAATTGATAGGTCCTTCATTTACTATAAGGAACTAGTGTAAGGGTGAGATCGCTGTGTGTGACGGGGATCAGCGACCAGCCCCCCTGCCAGTTATCGCTGATCGTGCTCGAGCGGCCTGGGCCGTTTTTCGATCGCTGGTCTCCCGCTGCCCAGCACGCATCACTGCGTGTGGCAGCGAGAGACCAGAGATCAGCGACGCTGGTTTCTAATGTAAATGTCGGGTATCCATGAGTCACGGCTCCTGGATACCTGCTGTTTACCTTGGAAACCGGCGTACACGCTGGTTTCCAAGGTAAACAGTGGGTATCCAGGAGTCGCGCGGCTCCTAGATACCCGATGTTTACCTTGGTAACCAGCGTGTACGCCGGTTTCCAAGGTAAACAGCTGGTATACAGGAGCCGCGGCTCCTGGATACTCGACGTTTCCATTAGAAACCAGCGTCCAGCGTCCCTGGTCTTGATCGCTGGGGCTGTCTATGTGACAGCTCACCAGCGATCAGCCTAACAATGTCCCAGCGATCCCATCCATGTCGGATCGTTGGTGGGATCGCTGGGACATCGTTATGTGTGACGGGGGCTTAAGAAAACAAAAAACAAATATTGTTTTTTAATTGCATTGCATTATTATTAGGAATCTGAATTGGTTCTATAGGTTTTTTAAAAGGGCTGGACCATAAATAACATTTTTCACCTCGCCATAGGATAGAATATAAATGTATGATCTCTAGGGAATCCTGGAGGTTGCTGAAACCACCACTAATTGTAAGAATCAATGTCACACATTCTCAGCTTGAATTGAGCGATGGTCATACCTTCGTACTACCCCGATATACAACTTCTATGCGAAAGATGGAAATAACAGTAAAATGCTTGACTGTCTGTAAGTCCCATATACAAAAAATGCTCTTAACATAGTTGGAGGGTGATAGGCGATACATGTTTTTATCATCCATCTTCTTTAATTTTTGAGCTTTGTTTGGATATACAGTCACGGCGAGAAATTTTGAGACTGACACAAATGTTGTTTTTCACAAACTTTGCTGCTTCAATTTTTATAGTGACAGTCTCAATTCTAGATTATTAGAAAGAGTAATCAGAGGAATTGCAAAAAAATAGTAATTTTTTGCTGTGAAAATTAACTTAATCACCAAAAGCAAAATTCCACTGAATTTTAGTCTTCCCACAAAATAACCGTCTTACATAATTTTAGTGATCTTATCATTTGCTCAGGAGAAAATGTTAACTAGGACAAGGCAGCTGATACCACTCTGTCATACCGATTGAATTATATGAGAGCAGACTAGTTGCTTTAAAAGGTGGCTGGTGCTTGAAATCATTGTCTATTTCTATTAACCATGGTTACCACTTACCACCAAAGAAATAGGTGAAAGGCATTATCGGAAATATGTGAAAGGCATTTCAGCAAAAGGACTTTACAGGCAAGGCCATTCTTGCTTGTAAGTTTTTCACCTAAATCAACCATTTTCATAAAATTTCAAGAATTTTAAAAACAGAGGTTCAGTTGCTGAAAAGAAGGATTCTGCAGGTGCCAAGACTGTCTCTTAAATAGGATTAAGATTAAGGATTGGTTCAATACGAGTACAGACATGCTAAGTGTGAGGAGTGGCAGAAGACAGTAAATAAAAAATATAAATAAAGTGCCTTCGCCACTCGGGGTCCACCGTGCAGTGGATGGAAAAACCGCTGCTAAAAGAGGCAGAGCACTATGGCGGCAATGTGCACAGGGTTAAACTGCACCAACTGTGCACTGATGCAGACTCTGTTATATTCACAGAACTGCAGGCAAAAGCATACAGAAAATGCTGTGTCTGTTCAGGGTCACAGACCACAGCGATGCAGACACGGTATTCCCGGTCACAGGAGTAGCCTTAGACGTCAGGACTACTCCGTCTAGACCTACCGTGAAAATGAGGTCCGTGGCGTCGCAACTGCAGATGCCGAAGTAAGCTGCAACTGCAGCGCGGCAAGAAATGAGCCGCTGGCAATGTGCTGTGAACACGCTGGAGCAATGCAGACGCTAAGCTGCTGACTAAGATGGAGCTAGGCGCACTAGCACTGACGCTGCTACTGGTAGAACTCAATCACTCACACAGACGTAATAACCAAGGTAGGGGGTATTTACTGAGTCATTCACCAGTCCAAGCATCCATCAGCAAACATACAGCAGCAAGTATGAAATACTAGCGCATGGCAGAACAGCCATGCGCGCTTTTGATACCAAATGGGACCTTCCGGAAATCTCCTAGACTCCAGGAGAAACCAATAGGATTCGACACAGGACCTGAGCACCTGACTCCCGAACTCCAATGGGAGTTCGTCCCATGAGCATGCTCAGTTGAGGGAACAAAGGCACTCTCCTCTGCAATCTCCTCGGCAGCAGATGAAGCGCAGGAGAATGCAGAATGTAAGGGTCTAGATTTCATCATAGGAGAGGAAGAAATCAGACTCCTAACACTAAGTAATGGCTGTGGACAGGTGTCAGTGTATTGTTATGCACTGTATTGTTTAGAAGCTGGCTTGTTGTCAAGAAGGTGGGCATAGAAGTTTACTCTCTCCATGAAAGATATCAAGGACAGACTGTTGTTCTGTATAAAGTACAAGGATCAAACTGCTTAGGACTAGAATAAGGGTCCCGTCACACTAAATGATGCACCAGCGATCCCGACAATGACACGACCTTGTCAGGATCGCTGGTGCCTCGCTACATGGTCGCTGGTGAGTTCTCAAACAGGCAGACTCACCAGCGATCAGGACCAGCGAGGACGCTGGTATCCAAGGTAAATATCGGGTAACTAAGCGCGCGCGTCACTTAGTTACCCACTGTGTACTTTGGATACCAGCTCCCAGCATGAGCACACAGGTATCCAAGGTATGCAGCGGGTAACTAAGTGACGCGCGCTTAGTTACCCAATATTTACCTTGGATACCAGCTCCCAGCGTCTGCTTACAGTGCTGGGAGCTCGCTGATCATTGGTCTCCCGCTGCCACATGCAGCGATGCGCGCTTGCCAGCAGGAGACCATCGATCAAACAATGGCCCAGGACATTAGAGCACGATCAGCGATACCCAGCAGGGGGGCCGGTCGCTGATGCATGTCACACACATCGAGATCGCTGGCGAGATCGCTGTTGCGTCACAAAATCAATGATCTCACTAGTGATCTCGCTGTCTGTGACGGGGCCTTAAAATTATTTTCTTTGTTGAAGCCCCCTTCAGACTGTTCAGGAAATCTGGAAGAATGGTAACAACAACTGCCATTAATAAACAATGGTACCTAAACATCTTCCAAAGGTAGTTCTTCCAATGATCCAGGAGCAATTTAGCGATCAACAATGTTTTTTTCAGCATGTTGAAGCACCATATCACAAGGCAAAAGTGATAACTAAGCGGCTCGGTGATCAAAACACTGAAATTTTGGGTTCACGATTAGGAAACGCCCCATATCTCAATCTCATTGAAAACGTGTATTCAATCCTCAAAAGTGGATGGACAAACAAAAACACAGAAATTGTGATAAACTTTGAGCACTGATTAGAAAAAAATGGGTTGCCATTAGTCAGAATTTGGTCCAGAAGCCAATATTCAGCTGCCAGGGGAAACTACAGAGGTCATGAAAAAAAGAGTCCACCCTGTAAATATTGAGTCTTGTGTAAATTTGATGCATTTGTCGACAAAAGTTTCAAAATTAATGAAATTCTTATAATTGTAGTTTATTAACAATAGAAACATACAACTAAAGATTGAAAAACTCTGAAGCAGTAAATTTTGTGTTGTTACACTTAAATCTTAACTTACTGGAGTGTGATGTGCTGAATTCGCTAAGGCCCCGATTCATCAAGACCGGGTTGGAGCCAAATGCTCTTGACTCATTAAAAGACATACGCCTCTTAATGAATCAGGGGTGTCTGACAAGTGGCAAGCACCACCGTGCACCATGCTGCAAATCTTATTCCAATCAGGGACTGGAGTAAGATTTCTGGCATACGGAATGCTACAATATTTCATGTTCTGTGTTGTGCAATAATCTTGCGATTTTTGTTATTTTCACATCAGTCAACTAGGGTGAACGCTCCAAAACTGTCAACATTTTTGCACAAACACTGTTGAATTCTGAAATGATCGCTTTGCTGAATGTGAGTCCAAGAATTATTATTAATTGGGTAATCATATACTGCCTCCAACTAAAAGGAAGATCTCTACATTGAAAAAACTTTTGGGAATTCATAGTAGATGCAGCAAGAACAATTCTACTGTTCATATAGTGTTTTTCCTGTTAATTACTGATTCAAATCCATTGCTCAGTGATATAAAGATTGGTTGCTCTTAGATGTCTACTGTATTTACGCATTCAATTTTCCATTTGAAGCAACAGGAGTCCTCCTAGTTGAAGTTACGGCACCAAAAATGGGTGCCATACTTTTGTCTAAATTGAGCTAATTTGTTAAAATTAAGTTCACAAGTCGACTTACTTAGTTTCTTCAGGCATGAGACCGCGGCATGCTATGCACATCATTACTCCACCAATTAATGTGACGCCACCAGCAACCCATCCAACAAACAGTGCAGATCCAAACGTGTACCTATGTCACAAGGAGACAACATCCTTCGTTAGGATCAGATGAATTATATTCTTCAGTTGTCTACACCCATGCACACAGAGATGGTGAAAAATCCGTCAACTAAAAAAAGTAAGTTCTGGAGTTGACATATTTCACATTGTTTTAAAATCAGTAATAATGTTGAGAGCAAGGCCAGTATATGACCTGAGCATGACGGTCAGCCCTTCAGGCTCTGTATCAGTCATAACATGGTATTTTTTCTAAGAATCGTCATTTAATTCCTGGAGGACTTGCTTACAATAAATGGGCTTTACGTATCTCGTTTGCATAAAGAAGGTGATAGGAATCTTCACAATTACCTTGTCTGAAGTGTCTGGAGACCTCCCATACCTCCCATGCCACTAATGGCTCCACCTGTGTACATGCTACTGGTGGTCATCCAGAAGTTGGTCACCAGCATATTAGCAAAGACAGACACCCCAATTATGGAGCAAAGACCTTCAATAGACCAAAATGAAAAAGATAACATAAATAACAATAATCAATAAGAAGGTTACATCACTATGTGGTGACAAAACTGTAAAAATGGATGGAAACAAGTGAAAGCTTAGTAGAAAGATGTCAGCAATTATGTCAACTGCTTTACATGGAGAAAATATAACACTTCTAATTTGGGAAATAATTTTTGTACTGTAATCAAAATCCTTTATACTGTTTTCCCATCTCTCTAATCTTTAAAGGGGTTGTACCATAGATGTAAGAATAATGATTGTATTAAAAAAATGTTCCTTTGTGGAGCTAATGTTATAAATGTGCCCTTGCTGTGTACTGTGTAATGGCTGTGTCTGACCGTATAGGAACATGGTCTGATCATACCACAGCTCCTGGGCAGGGGAGGAAGCAAAAGATCATACAGACATCACAGCACGGGATCACAGCTGATTCTTTCTGTAAGAAAAAACATTTCTAAACTGGTAGGGGAATGTTTTTCCTTACAGAAACCAGCAGCTGCGATCCCGTCCTGTAATGCCTGCATACTCTTTTGCTTCCTCCGCTGTCCAGAAAGGAATGATAAAGGTAAAGAAAGTTATCAATTCTGGTTGAGGTAAGAGAATTCAAGTCTTTCACCATGGTCACTTAATCAGCAGACCACACAGAGCACCAGAGCACCTGAAAAGTAACCTCATATTTTTTTGTGAAATATTACAGAGCTATCATTTAAAGGGAATCTGTCACCCCTTTTTTGAGATATCATATAATGATATCATTCAATTGTGTGTCGCATAAGAATTCTCTTAGTACTTTTGCTTCCCCCTGACCCCGCACCTTTCATGCATAAATACCTTTTTTATATCGGTTCAGATGTATGTAAACTGCCGCTGTTCGGTCTGCTGGGCGGGGCTTATTCAACTGCTCCCCCCTCCCTGTCTTGCTCTATGCATTTCTTCTTGTGTAGAGCAAGACAGGGAGGGGGGAGCAGTTGAATAAGCCCCGCCCATCGGACCGGACCGTGGCAGTTTACATACATCTGAACCGATATAAAAAAGGTATTTGTGCATGAAAGGTGCGGGGTCAGGGGGAAGCAAAAGTACTAAGAGAATCCTTATGCGACACACAATTGAATGATATCATTATATGATATCTCAAAAAAGAGGTGACAGATTCCCTTTAATTTATGTTGTAAGAGAAGCACATTTCATCTTTTCATAAAATTGTAGGGGATTGGGATACAACATCCCTTTTTTGCTGCCTCCCCTTTAAGAGTTTTAATGTAAATATACTGTTATGCTTCGGTACTACTACATGGCTGTGTATTACCGACTGTCTTATTTGTATTGCCACATTATGTGTGTACATACCGTAAGATATTAAGCTTTATTATGTCTTTTGTATTGTATTTCTGTGCATATTAGGGTAAGATAGTGATTCCTTTGGGAACATTAGAGGAGGGCACTTATAGTATAGAGTTCATAGATATGGGTATGTGTAATTTTGGAACAGACCACTAGATGGGGCATACTAGTGGGTCCTTGATAGGTATAGCTTGTTAGGAAGTGCACACACATAGATAATTGTAGTAGGAGCTGCTATGGGTTAAGCAAGTGTAGGTTGTAGGAATTAGTCAGAGGGGCAAGCATGCCCGACAGGTCCACGAGGGCTCTAAACCAAGGACAACTGTTATGAATGAGTCACTGTAGGAGGCAAAAGCAGAAATACAAGCTAAGTCCAGAAAACCAGTGAAGTTGGCAACTATCAGATTGCAGACCCCTGAACCTATCAACACAACTAGCAGTAGCCGTGGGGGGTTCCTACGATGCCCTGGACCCCTCGATCACAGCCGGAGAATTAAATAGTCCTAAAGAAAGAAAGGGGAAATCTAAACTGCCCCAGAGCAGACCCCAAAGCAATAGGCAGCCCCCAACATATAATGACAGTGAAGCAAGATGAAAACACTAACACAGACAGAAAGATAGACTGAGCAAAGACGGGGCCCAAAACTACCTAGATAGGAAAGGACAGGAAGGCTGCTGTCTGCAATCTGCCAAAACCCTATCAAAGACATAAGCCAACAAGCTGATATGAAAAAGGCCCTGAAGCAGCTAGGCTTCAAAAACTAAAAAAGCACTCAGGTATTTTCAGAAGACAGAGCTAAAGGAATTCAGCACACCCCAGCAGGGAATGGCAGAAATCCAGAAAACAAAGCAAAACAAAGTCAAAGCACCAATGCAAAAGGCCGAGCAGCAAACTTAGCTTTAGAGGAGCAGGAATTCAGACAGGTCTCCAAGGATCCCACAGAGAAATCACCCGCAGGGCAGAAGGGCGTCGGCAGCCTTATATCCAGTCAGTAACTCCACTCAGCCAGTCATCATCATCAGCCTCAGGTGTTTGATAATCAGGCTCACTACCTTTCTTTACCAGAAGAGGGAGTTCCTTGGGCCTCAGTAATGAAGGGGAAAATCAACTCACAACAGTACCTCCCCCTTGAGGAGGGGTCACCGAACCCTCAACTACGCCACCAGGGCGATCAGGGTGAGCCCGATGAAAGGCACGCACCAATCTTTTGGCATGAATATCAGAGGCAGGGACCCAGGAATTATCCTCCTGACCATAACCCTTCCACTTAACCAAATACTGGAGTCTCCATCTAGCCAGACGGGAATCCAGTACGTTCTCTACCTCATATTCCATGTTACCTTCAACCAATACAGGGTCTGGAGGTGCCACCCCCGGAACAACAGGTTCAACAAACCTCTTCAACAAAGATTTATGGAACATGGAACACATTATGGATTTTAAATGTGACAGGAAGAGCCAAACGAAAAGAGACCGGATTAATAATCTCCACAATCTTGTAAGGTCCAATAAATCTAGGCTTAAACTTAGGAGAAGCCACCTTCATAGCAATATTTTTTGATGATAACCACACCATATCACCAACCTTAAACTGGGGACCAATGGTCCTATGTCGGTTGGAAAACCGCTGGGCCTTTTCCTGGGAGAGAGATAATTTATCCACCACTTGGTCCCAGATCTGGTGCATTCTCTCCACCACAGTGTCAACACCCGGGCAGGCAGAGGGCTCCACCTGCCCTGAAGAAAATCGAGGATGAAACCCAAAGTTACAAAAAAAAGGTGACATCAAAGTGGCAGAATTAGCTCTATTATTTAAAGCAAATTCGGCCAAGGGCAAAAATGAAACCCAATCATCCTGATCAGCAGAAATAAAACATCTCAAATATGACTCCAAGGTCTGGTTTGTTCTCTCTGTCTGCCCATTGGTCTGAGGGTGAAAAGCAGAGGAGAAGGACAACTGAATTCCCAGCCTGGAACAGAAAGTTCTCCAAAATCTAGACACAAACGACTCCTCTGTCAGACACAATGTTCTCAGGAATCCCGTGCAAACGAACCACCTGTTGTAAAAACAGGGGCACCAACTCAGAGGAAGACGGCAACTTAGGGAGTGGTACAAGATGAACCATCTTAGAGAACCTATCACAAATCACCAAAATAATCATCCTTTGAGAGACAGGCATATCAGAGATGAAATCCATTGAAATATGGGTCCATGGTCTCTTGGGGACATGCAAAGGCATCAACAACCCACTAGAGCGAGAACACGATTTAGACCGGGAGCACGTCCCACAGGACTGCACAAAATTCCTGACATCACGAGACAAGGAGGGCCACCAAAAAGACCGACTCACCAGATCTCTAGTACCAAAAATACCTGGATGACCAGCCAAAGCAGAGCAATGAACTTCAGACATCACTCTCTTCTTCCACTGGTCAGGAACATACAACTTTCCACTGGGACAACGCTCAGGTTTGTCCTCCTGGAACTCTTCCAGAGCACGTCTCAAATCGGGCGAGATGGCAGAAAGAACTACCCCTTCGCCTAAGATGGTAGCAGGCTTGGTCACCACAGGAGAATCAGCAAAGAAGCTCCTAGAGAGGGCGTCTGCCTTGACATTCTTCGTTCCAGGAAGAAAAGAAAACACAAAATCAAAATGTGTAAAAAACAAGGCCCACCTAGCCTGTCTAGGGTTCAAGCGCTTAGCCGACTCTAGGTAAATCAAATTCTTGTGGTCAGTGAGGACCACGACTTGATGCTTAGCTCCCTCCAACCAATGTCTCCACTCCTCAAATGCCCATTTCATGGCCAACAGTTCCCTATTCCCCACATCATAGTTACGTTCAGATGGAGAGAACTTTCGGGAAAAGAAAGTACAGGGATTCATTTTAGATGTTACAGGATCCTTTTGGGACAAAACAGCTCCTGCACGAATCTCAGAAGCATCCACCTCTACCTGGAATGGAAGTGAGACATCAGGTTGCCGCAAAACCGGGGCGGAGGTGAATCTTCGCTTCAGCTCCTGAAAGGAAGAAACAGCCTCCGGAGACCAATTTAACACATCAGCACCCTTCTTAGTCAAATCAGTCAATGGCTTGGCGATACTAGAAAATTTTGCTATAAATTTCCGATAAAAATTAGCAAAACCCAAAAACTTCTGGAGGGCCTTCAAAGAAGTGGGCTGAACCCAATCGTAAATGGCCTGTACCTTGGCCGGGTCCATTTCAATAGTTGACGGGGACAAAATAAATCCCAAAAAAGAAATCCTCTGTACTCCAAAAAGGCATTTAGATCCTTTGACATACAGGGAATTCTCCCTCAAGATCCGGAACACAGTCCGAATATGTTCCACATGAGAATCCCAATCCTTGGAGAAAATCAAAATATCATCCAGATAGATAATCAAAAATTTATCGACAAAATCTCGGAAAATATCGTTCATGAAGCACTGGAAGACAGAAGGGGCATTAGTGAGCCCAAAAGGCATCACCAGGTACTCAAAATGTCCCTCCGGAGTATTAAACGCCATCTTCCATTCATCCCCATGCTTAATGCGAATAAGATTATATGCCCCCCTGAGGTCAAGCTTGGTAAACCAGCAAGCACCTTTAACTCTGGAGAATAGATCAGAAATCAGGGGTAACGAATTCTGATATTTAACAGTAATTTTGGTGAGGGCACGATAATCAATACAAGGTCTTAATGAGCCATCCTTTTTGGCTACAAAAAAAAAACGGCACCTAAGGGTGACGAGGATGGTCTAATATGACCCTTCTCCAACGCCTCCTTAATATAGGATCGCATAGCCTCGTGCTCGGGTACAGATAAATTGAAGAGCCGACCCTTGGGAAATTTACACCCCGGGCTCAGTTCAATTGCACAGTCATAACTCCTATGAGGAGGCAGAGACGCAGACTCATTCTCACTAAATACATCATAAAAGTCCGCCAAATAATCAGGAACATCATGCGACTGAGGAGAGGTGGAAAACACCGGAGCCTCACTAAAGGCACACCGACAACCCCAACTCACCACAGACACAGATTTCCAATCCAAAACTGGATTATGAATTTGTAACCAGGGAAACCCCAGAACAATAGTATCATGCAGATTATGCAACACCAAAAATCTGCAATTTTCTTGATGGTCTGGGGCGACTCGCATTACCACCTGGGTCCAAAACTGAGGTTTATTTTTCGCCAAAGGAGTAGCATCAATCCCCCTCAAAGGGATAGGCGTCTGCAGAGGTGTCATCGGAAATCCACAACGTTTAGCAAAATCCAAGTCCATTAGGTTTAGGGCTGCTCCCGAATCCACAAAAGCCTTGGCGGAAAATGTGGACAGGGAGCAGATCAGAGTAATAGCCAGAAGAAACTTAGGTTGAACACCCCCAACAGAAAACGTGTGTGCAAAGCGTTTCTCTCGTTTAGGACAGACAGAAATAATATGCGAGGCATCTCCACAGAAAAAACACAACTTATTACGCCTTCTGAACTCCTGACGCTGCTCTCTGGAAAAAACTCTATCACATTGCATAGGTTCAGACATTTGTTCAACAGGTGGCAACACCTCTCGTGCAGCTTTGCGTTCGCGCAAACGCCGATCAACCTGAATGAACCTTTTAATGACATAGAATCATCAAGACGTTAGGGAACAGGAAATCCCACCATAGTATCTTTTACGGCTTCTGACAACTCCTTCCGAAAGAGAGCAGCCAAGGCATTATCATTCCAGGTAGTAAGTACTGCCCACTTTTGGAATTTTTGGCAGTACAATTCTGCAGAATCATGACCCTGGTTCAATGCCAGCAGGGTCTTTTCAGCCTGATCAATGGCATTAGGTTCATCATACAACAACCCCAAGGCCTGAAAAAATGCGTTCACATTAGTCAGAATAGGATCATCTGGTTTCAAAGAAAATGCCCAATCCTGGGGATCGCCACGCAGCAAAGAGATGACAATTTTAACCTGCTGCGCGGAGCTCCCTGACGAGTTAGTCTTCAAGGCAAAAAATAATTTACAATTATTTTTGAAATTCAAAAATTTAGACAGATCCCCAAAAAATACATCAGGTGTAGGAATCTTTGGTTCAGCAGCATGTGAATGAGCAAGGTAGGCGGAAATTCCCCGCACTTCCGCAGCGAGCTGCTCCACACGATCAGACAATTGCTTTATCTCCATTGAGAGAAAAAAAAATTCCCCCTACGGCCTCAGAGAGATAGAGGAAAAAATATACACACTTTTTTTTTTTTACAATTCTTTCCTGCTATTGAGTACCCTAGGATCTGCGGTATGGCGGGTGATTCTGTTACGAATGAGTCACCGTAGGAGGCAAAAGCAGAAATACAAGCTAAGTCCAGAAAACCAGAGAAGTTGGCAACTATCAGATTGCAGACCCCTGAACCTATCAACACAACTAGCAGTAGCCGTGGGGGGTTCCTACGATGCCCTAGACCCCTCGATCACAGCCGGAGAATTAAATAGGCCTAAAGAAAGAATGGGGGAATCTAAACTGCCCCAGAGCAGACCCCAAAGCAATAGGCAGCCCCCAACATATAATGACGGTGAAGCAAGATGAAAACACTAACACAGACAGAAAGATAGACTGAGCAAAGACGGGGCCCAAAACTACCTAGATAGGAAAGGACAGGAAGGCTGCTGTCTGCAATCTGCCAAAACCCTATCAAAGACATAAGCCAACAAGCTGATATGAAAAAGGCCCTGAAGCAGCTAGGCTTCAAAAACTAAAAAGCACTCAGGTATTTTCAGAAGACAGAGCTAAAGGAATTCAGCACACCCCAGCAGGGACTGGCAGAAATCCAGAAAAACAAAGCAAAACAAAGTCAAAGCACCAATGCAAAAGGCCGAGCAGCAAACTTAGCTTTAGAGGAGCAGGAATTCAGACAGGTCTCCAAGGATTCCACAGAGAAAGGGCGTCGGCAGCCTTATATCCAGTCAGTAACTCCACTCAGCCAGTCATCATCATCAGTCTCAGGTGTTTGATAATCAGGCTCACTACCTTTCTTTACCAGAAGAGGGAGTTCCTCGGGCCTCAGTAATGAAGGGGAAAATGAACTCACAACAGACAACATAGAAAATACGCAACATTGTTTAAGTGAAGAAGCACGGGTACAGTCAGATGGGTGCTGGGTAAGAATGGAGCACCCGTGGAACTTACAGTTCGCATCAGCAGCAGGAACGGAGAAGGAAATGTGTTCCAAAAGTCGTGCAGGGTGCAGAACGTTCATGATGTGGCAGATCCTCAATAGGGCTGAAGCTGGCAAGTCCGGGGCGAAACGGATGATCGGGATCCCCTATGTACTGAGGTCCTACAGTAGTGAAGCTGCGGTACCGCCAAGGGCGCTACTACCCCGTAATGCACGTGAGGGCGAAGAAAGTAATTAAGGGAAAGAGCAGGAGGAATGCTGTGTGTACTGTGATGTAACTGATGTGTCTGGGACCATTGAAGAAGAAAGTAAAAACATTGATATTGTATCAGAACTGGTATCTGTGTCTGTTATTTCATCTTCATGCACTGGAATCAAGTGTGCAGGAGCTGGGTCTCACCGCAGTGGAATCCCTGACTGTGGACCAGCAACAAGAACATGTACACCGGTAGATGCTGATGATATTTCTGTGAGAGGAGGTCAGGACACCAGAGCCCCGGTGTCCTCGGCTGCGACTACCATCCTGGCCCCCTCTTACAAAATCAGCACTACAAAAACCACAACATTACGATTGTCAGTTTCAGAGGCGAGCACCCTCACATATAGGATGTCTTACAAGACTATTGATAAATCTCCCACTTCTTATTTTTGCTACTGAACATTAAATTGGTTTCATGGTCTTGAACAATATTATTCTTTTTGTGACACATTGATGAAGGCCTTTAATATCACTGTGGATATAGTCAGAGCTGAAGGGGAGAATATGATACATTTTACTGCAACTCCAATTCTAGAGTGATGGAGAGAGACCAAAGAAATGTTTAGGGCACATCTCTTCTGACTTAGTGCCACGGTTGTAAGGCCTCTTTCACACTTCAGTCTTTTGACGTCAGTTAAAATCTGCCAAAATGTGAAAAAACGGATCAGTTTCCGCTATATCACAAATGGATGCACCGGATCCATTTTGTGGACGGATCTGCCAGTGTATGAAATTTAAAGGAACAGAACTCTGGAGAGAGAGAGAGAGAGATTTTTGGTCTGTTCCAGAACGGCATTCAGGGTGAAACTGCTTGCATGGTAAAATCTTCTGGGCATGCTCAGTTTAAAAAAGCGGGTCCGCCGCTGAAAAAAAACGTTCCTTTGTCCGTTCACTAGATGGCGGATGCTAAAATTCAAACGGATCTGTCAAAAAACAGATGCAACGGACGACCATCCGTCACCATCCGCCGCTAATGTAAGTCTATGGGGAAAAAACGGATTCCGTCAAAAAAATGGCGGATCCGTTTTTTTCTAAAATCGGCGGACTTCAACTGACATCAAACAACTGAAGTGTGAAAGAGGCCTAACTTGAACTTGCTGGACCCCATTGCAAAAACTTTTAATATGGGCCTCAATTTCCATGTGCTATTTATAATAATTTTGTCTTCTTATGTGATAAAAGGTCCTGAAGGACCCAGATGCTACTGCTACCTCTGCACCTCTTTTTGCTCCACATTGCATTGTGCCCATCAATGTTATACATTGCAACAACCAAATACCTTAAGATCTAGTTAGTGTTCCATGGAAGATCAGATCAATCACTATTACTATAAGAATCAGTTAGTTGTATGGATTCTCCTGGCGGGAACATTTTATGAGTGGTATTTCCATGGTACAAATGTTGTTAAATAAGACAAGTGGGATGATGGTGATGAACAATCAGCATTATGAGGATTCACAGCCACACCGCTCAATACTGGTTTGTAACATTTTCAATAAACGTTGGAAAACGTTACAAACCAGTCTGTGTGCCACATAAAGATAGAAATGCAGGAATCTATCTTTCTGTGTGTGATGTGTACAGGAAATATTATTGCAGGTACTCTCCACACAGTAAGTTTGACAGAGCAGAAAATCGGAGTTAGATTTTGTTGAAGATAAAGCAACTGGAAAATACAGAATGCAAGTTATGGTTCTATCCCTCATGAACACACTAATGACATCTTATTCTGAAAAATAATTTTTAAAAAGCTGCACTTTACTCAACCCCCTTAGGTCCAATGCTGAGCCTCTGCTGCTGCTCCCGGTATCTGACATTAGGTGCAGCATTGACATCATCAATGAGTTCAGCAGCTCTTTTGTCTAGATGAAACGTCCCATGCAGACCCATTGAGCTTTCTGATTGGCTGCTGCGCTGTTAACATGACATCAGCACTGCAACCAATATCAGATACAGAGAACAACAGCAGAGACTTAGCGCGGGACCCAGGAAGGGTGAGTAAAGCGCAATTTATTTATTTATAAAAAAAAAAATGCACTGTAGAAGCACTATTTTATGAAAGTGGACAATTCCTTTAAGTTTATTTCAGTAATAATTTTATTAAAAAGATAAAAGAGAAAGGAACAGCCTTCCTACCTGCGACAATGAACATTACGCCGGATGTCAGGGTGATATTGGCTTTAGCAGAATCTTCCATGCTTCCAATTCTGATACATTTCAAGGCAAAGATGGAAATGAGTAGACCGATTGCGCCTAGTACAATTCCTACAATCATCAAGGCTCTGACTGCCTGGAACATAGCTATAAAGAGAAAGACATCAGAATCAGTTACACATTTTTTGTAGAAGTTTATACTATAAGATGACTACTTTACAGGTTTCAGAATCTCAGGACACTTGCTCAAAAGCCAGGCTTTGGAAAGACTCGGCAGAACAAGAAAAAATAAAGCTGAGCCCTACTTTACCATCTATTCCCCATGTCCTTGTCTCCCTTTTTTGGGGGGGTTTCCTAGTTAACTGCATCCAAATTCCACTCTCCCCTTCCATCAGATTCTTCAATCATTGTGCACAAAAATTTGTGCATTTTAATTTTGTTATTTCTAAGGATTGAGCAACCGTTCCATGAGGGTTCATGACGTTTATCATGTGTGTGTGAGTTGTACCTCTTAATCCAGTTCAGAGGTAATGGTGGTGCAGCGGTGCCGAATTTGCCTTCTTTTGTTGGATTCTTCAATCATTAACTGCAGCTCACCTTGATTCTCATTTTGGGTAAATGCTACCATGATAATTATGCCATAGTCTCAAGGCATTATTAGTGTAGATTTTTGTAGGCAAAATATAACCTTGTTATTCCACATTTATATGTGAATATTGTATACATCTATGTGCAAATGTATAGAAATATTCCTTACTGTTTTGTGCAACTACGCCAAAATTTTGCCCTAGAAGTTTTTCCATTTCTGTAATTTTTATTTGTTTTTACCCTGTAGTTTCTAACACTTAGAAGAAAAATATATTTTTCTTTCAGATCATAAAATATTCAGATATTTCCATAGACAGTTAGTAATTTAGATACAGTATGGAAATACAAATTGAAAAAAATCTTTCAAAAGTTTAAATTAGAGCGCAAATTTAGTTTTTTCTCTTTCTCTCTGACTTTTTTATCGTCTGCAATACAATTAATTTCTACAACCTAAATTTCCTTTGTGAGAGGATTCAGCAAAGCTGCATGGCCAGTATACAGTGAGATGCCTATAGGGTTCTGGAGTTACAACAAGAAAACAGATTTGCAAAAATACTCTGCAGTAAAATATATGACAATAATCAGCAAGTGCTGGATAACAAATACAGGGTATTTAGTCGATACGTTTTTTTGCAAAAAAATGTATACCAAGCTGCTTCACCGCGTCAAGGTATCCCGTTCATTTTAGACATTGTTCAGATGTTCAGGTTTTAAATACATTAGATAGGGACTGCTTCAATATGGGTTACCTTGACACGGTGAAGCAGCTTGGTATACGTTTTTTGCAAAAAAACGTATCGACTAAATACCCTGTATTTGTTATCCAGCACTTGCTGATTACTGTCATATATTTTACTGCAGAGTATTTTTGCAAATCTGTTTTCTTGTTGTGTCTCAGTTAGTGGGTGGTGTGAACGTTGTCTTACCGACTTGTTCACATTGTGCATGTCACATGTGTTTTTAATCAGGGTTCTGGAGTTGTAGTTTTGTTTTCTTTATTCATATGAAAATTCAGACATCCAGGGATAATGCTCCATCAACCTCCACTAAAGCTGTGCCCAAATGTAGGCCTCCAAATGCATCTTATGCCACATTTGCCTTTATTATTTTGCATTGTTTCACCTTTAGGTATGATATTTTTTATATAAAACATTGAAATGAATAAATGTTTGGCATTTACAGCCTGTTAAAAAATGATATGATGAGGAGTACAACATTTATCAACATAGTAATTCTCTTAATGGTGTTCAAAGTGTATAATATTGTACTCTTCCTACTAATGAGCTAAGTTCTGGTGGCGACATATGCTCAGTCAGTCTCCTTACACCCACTTCTCGAAGCAGAGATCCTGAGTTTACAACAGCAGTAAGTAGAAATAGCAATAGCTTTCCCTCCTGTATGTCAATGAAGGAGCAGAGTCTCTGCAGTAACAAAGCAGTATAGCTAAAAAAGACTTTTTCAGCAGGTGATGTAAAAAGGCTGCTAGAAGGGGAAGGAGATTGATTAGCAGCACAGGTTAGCAACAGCACCAAATATGGAGTTAAGGAAACAAAAGAATTTTTTAAAAATAATATTTTTTTTTATTCAACAAACACTATAAATCAAGTTAAAACAGCTTTTGACAGCATTTTAAGACTTTTGTATGAAAAAAATCATGGGGTAGCGCATTTAAAACTTGTTAAGTTTTAACTCTTTCTGATATACAGTATATCTTGAGTTTTTTTGGCTTGCTATGTCTAGTCTATAATATTTAAACACCAATATGTGTAAATGACTAAATCAAGTTTTTCACTACAGTGTAAATTCACCTTATTACTTATGTACCTTTATAAAACACATTAAAGTAATTTCCCACGATTCCTGTAAAAATACAAGTACATTTGTGTAAAAAGAGACTAATCATTCCTATCACAGTTCTCTTTTTTCACGGGCAGGGTGTGGACAGCGTTGATATTATTCATATGTCTGATAAGGACCAGAACACCTGAATCACTGGTGATAAGATGTGTTCACAACCAGGGCGCTATTGTTTAACAGCATTTGGAAACCAGTAAAAAAAAACAAAAAAACGCCATTTTTTTTCTAATATGAATAAAGAACAAGTTTTCATATTTTTATGCATTATACCTTAAGTACATTTGTGCTTTTATAGTCGCCTAGAATTCCACTAAGATATCAGTCTTTAGACGTGAAAAAGTGTTTGTCCACTTCATCAGCTCAGCTCAAACGGTGAAAATAATACGAATATGGCAAAACTGCAAATCATCAGAGATTAAATATTTTTTATAATAAAAATAGCCATCTCAAAAACAACACTTAATCAATTCTGTTTGAAAAATCTTGAAAAAAAAGTTTGTAAAAATAATTTGTCAACATTTAGTTAATCCTAAAATATATTGCATTTGATATATAATTGCCTCTAACTGCTGAAAGAAAAACCTACAACTATAATCAAAAATATATTGAAAAATAGTTAGACCTGGTAATCCGAGGATGGTGAAGTAGGGTCGACACTCTGTGAATCCAGAGCTCTGTCGTACGCAGCTTCTCCATAGTCCCTGGTACTGAAAGACTGCAGTCACTGGGTTATCGTAGAGGTCCTGTGTACTCCACATATCAAGACATGTGGATGCAATGATGCCAGCAAACCCTAGGGCTGAGACTACGAAGCCCATCGTTTGGCACATTGTGACCGACATGGTTGAGAGCTGTTGAAGGTCCAAGCTGGTTCTGTCTGCTTCTTCTGATATGCTGCACTCCTATTCTGAAGGACAATTGTAACCTCCTCTCTCTGCCACCTGCCTTGTTTGCTTAATATGTTTTCACAAGATATCCCAGTTTCACCCTCATCGTAGGTAGTGTGCGGTTGAGTTTCACATGACACAATGCAGTGGGCTACAAGGTTTTGGCATCATGTTAGGAGCCATCGTCATGGTTTCTATTTTTCACCGAAACCTTTTATGCTTTTTGCTGGATGACTATATACTGAAAATTTTTTGCAGAGCTCACAAATGTTTCAAAGCCAGTATCATTGTGTTCATATTTGCAATGAAGCTTACGACAAAGTTGATTGAACAGAATGGTGTGGATGGAATCTGAGAGATCCCATTACAAGTCATTGTCTGTTGACCATAGATGGTATCTACAATAATTCAATGGATCCAATTCTACGTCATGCCATAAATTGGCACCATTAAATGTCAGATTTTCAACTGCCCAAAAAAGATTGTGGATATCCCAACTTTATGCCATTACTCATTTAGCTTGGTCGGCTACCTCATTGATATTTCACTTAGAGTTCATCTAAAATGGAATTGTTCAATATTCCAGATATTATTTTGTTTCTGTTCACCTAACTATTGGTCACCATGCTTGAAATATGCTCTTGAAGGTAAGCCCCCTGTGCATGCAACTGTATGGCCATACAATATAAAATATGTTAGCCATTGACTGCCATTTTCCAGCCATGTCGCTAATATTTAGGTGGTTCATAGAAATCTATGGTCATGTTAAACATACATGTTGAAAACATTTTCCATTGTATACTGTATGATGAACATATGGCTTAAATAAATTTTCCTAATATAGTCAGTTATCTGCTACCTATCTAGGATAACAGATAACTTTTTGATCAATGGGAGTCTAGTCTGACCAGTGGGAACTTTAGCTTATAAAGAGCCCTGCCTGAATGGAACAGAATTTGAACATGCGCATCTATGAGACTGCTCGATATAGCTGAGCACAGTGCTCAGCTTTTTACGGCAGTGCCATAGACATTTAAGGGAACAGAGGTGAGCATGCTTGACTTTTGCTGAGGTCACCAACACAGTAATCAGTAGGCCATTCCTAATCCTAAGGGGTAACTTATTATCCGAGGAAAAACCCTTTAAATGATGTAGATCTAACCTAAATCAATGCCTTTACATTGGTAATAATTAACCTACGTGATCCCTCTTTCGGTCATCTTAGATTCATGATAGTTAGGAATGTCTCAGAAACACTTTTCAGCAAACGTAACAGATGTCCAGTGGCAGCCTTTTATGGCAGCCATTATAGGGCCTAAACAGGTCCCTTTAACCTACTTTCCACATTTAGAGAGGCTGTTTAATCTTTATTTAAAAAATGTGTTGAGAACCTTATTTTGTGGCACTTACTAAATTATAAGTATTATACGTTCTCCTCCTGCACTTGTTACTTGAGCTTTCATCCAGACAGTAAGCTCTTCAGTCCATACAATGTCTGCTGTTGGAGGAGCATGTGACCAGTTCTGTCCGCCAGTGCAGTAATTAATCTGTTCAGCTGAGAGCTCCCCTAGCTTTACTGCTTTCATGGTCTCAGCTGTTCAGGGTTGTCCACTCCCCTCTGCTATATATACTCATAACTGGTAATCATGGATTGCCAGTGTTAGTTTCATAGTGCCTGGTTCAGGAGTTGGAGAGGTTGGTTGTTTGAGGAGGCATTTGGAGTATTGTTCATAAGACTGTTGCTTGGTGATTAGCATGAGTGCACATCCTCATCCTTTCCTAATTGGTTTTTACTTCCTTTATATCCCGGTGTTCCACTTTGTTGTTTGTGAATGCTTATCTGTATGACTGGTATTTTCATTTATCATTGTACTTCTTCCCTTGTTAGTCCAGTTTTGTAATTCTGATATACTACAACTCCCTACTTCTCTGGGTGCGAGAAGAGACAAAAAGGGGCTGATTTGGAAGCTCAGAAAGGCACATGGCACCAGCTAGGCTAGGGTGCCCTTTGCTTTATGGATTGAGCCACTTAGTCCCTGAATATCCTGCAACAGTGCCGTGACATTAACACTGGCCCAAATAATTTTTTTGATCCATCATGGATGCAGTGACTGCTCTGACAGGGCAACTGCAGCAACTCAGCTTGGAGATGGCAGACCTACGCACTGTTGTTTTGCAACACCAAAACAATTCTGCTTTAGGGACTGCAACTTCCAGTTCCAGGCAACCCCTGGCATCAGGGATGCCTGTAAGCTTTAATTTAAATTATGTCTCCACTCTTCAGGAACCGAGGAGCAATGGGTGGGGATAGTAATTTCTATTCTCCAGGGTGACCCCCAAGCCTGGGCATTTTCTCTCCAGGCAGACTTTTAGTTGCTTCGGACAGTTGATTAATTTTTTCAGGTGACGGATCATATATATAACGATCATTATTGCATCTCCCTGGCCAAGTCTGCGATACATCAGCTTCAGCATGGAAACTAGACAGCGGAGGAGTACTGCTCTGAGTTTCAAAGGTGATCCACAGATACAAAGTGGAATGACCCCGCCCTCTGTAGCCAGTTCAGTACAGGCTATCTGTAAGGGTAAAGGATGCTTTTTCTATGCATGAGACTCCGGTTTTCCTTGAGGCGGCCATGTCTCTGGCTATCTGTGTGGACAACCATCTTCGCCAGAGACATAAAGAGACTCTCAAATTTGAGGGGTATCCAGTGTCAAGGGCACCTAGGTCTGAGTCAACTGTGGAACTCATGCAGTTGGATGGGGCGACTTATTCTATTGGTCCAACTGTAGTTCAGTGAAAAGGGGAAGTGCGTTTTTTCTGTGGTGAAATGGGCCATTTTTTGAGCACTTTACCATCCCTATCACACAATCAGCAGCAGTCGGAAAACTAAGGAGCCTGGGTTGCAGGGAGGTTGTCAACCCGGGTGTGCTTATTTCCTCTGTGGGCAGATCATAATTTTCTACCTTCCGAGATTCATCTGGGCAAAAATAAGGTGGTTATTTCAGCCATTCTGGACAGTGGGGCAGAGTTTAGTTTGATTGATGCTAGGTTTTTCCATGTCCAGGGCCTCAAACAACATAAACTGTCTAGACCAATGCCTATAATCGCCATTGAGTCTGCACCTTGAGCAAGGAGTATTTTACTCGGTCATTCGAGTGTTACATCTACAGGTAGGGGCCATGCACTTAGAATTTTTTGACTGTTATGTGCTAGAGGGCTTGCACTCTCCTTTGGTACCTGACAAACTCTGGAGGTGGTTGGGCACCCAGCTAGCCAGGGTGAGGCCCCAATCTCTGCTTGAATATCTGTCTGAATTCGGGGATGTGTTTTCAGAACAGGGGTGTCAAGAACTTCATCCCCATCGTCCTTATGATTGTGCCATTAATCAGATTCCTGGGGCCAAGCCACCAAAGAGCAGGTTATATATTATCTCTGGTCCAGAGAGTCAGGCCATGAAGGACTTGTAGGGTTTTACTCACTCAGCTGTGGTTGAGGTAGTCACAGGAAAATGGTTTCATTAGAATGCCAGAGAGGTTTATTAGAACTTCATAAACCGCTCAACATAAGCAAACAAAAAGACAGCCTTTTGAGGCATAAAGTGATAACAGAAAATAAATAGTCCATTCAGTATTGTTGGTTCGACGGCTCTGGTCAGTGTCCTTTAGCAAACACACTGTTGGTCCCCACATCGCCAGTCACAGACACTGGATGAGACACTTCATCTCCATTTCATCTGCCACCTGAGGTGGGGATATGTGAGCAGCCACTCCAACCCATTTCTTTGACTGCTCGTAAAACCCGTCCCCGTTTCATCCTATTAACTCTCTCAGCACTATACATACTGGGGCTGATTTCCCAGGCATACAACACCGAAGCTATCATCCTCAATGATACATATCTCCCCTTAAGGACCTGTCTGGCTGCTTTCTTACAGACTGTATCGCTGAAAATCTAGCACAGGGCCATATCAGACCTTCTCATCTCCCATTGTAGCGGGGTTTTTCTTTGTCAAGAAACAATACACCCTATCCTAGATTTTTGCGAACTTAATCAGATCATGGTCCAGGATCCATATCCTCTCCTTCCCATCCTAGACCTCTTTAACCAAATTGTAGAAGCAAAATGGTTTTCTAAACTGGATCTCAGGGGGACATATAATCTCATTTAAATTAACTAGGGGGATGTGAGGAAAACAGCCTTCAATACACCTGAGGGTCACTATGAAAACCTTAAGATGGCATTTTGGTGACAAATGCTCTTGCCACCTTTCAGCGCTTTGTTAATGACATTTTTAGTCACCTGGCATGTAGGTTTGTTGTTATTACCTTGATGACATATTGACTTACTCGCCTGACCTCGAGTCACATCAGGTCCATGTCAGGCAGGTCTTACAGATACTCAGAGACAATAAATTATTTGCCAAATCAGTTATCGCATGAATCCGGCAAAAGTCAGTCTGTGCGGTACTGAATTGGGATTGTCCTGAGGACTTAAAGGCGTTACAAAGATTTTGGGGTTTCGCCACCTACCACCATAAGTTGATCAAAAACTTTTCATTAGTGCCCAAACCTCTGATGGATATGACCAGGAAAAGGACGGACTTTTCAAAATGGTCCAGTCCAGCCAGGGAGGCATTTGATACCTTGAAAAAATGTTTTGAGTCTGTGCCAATTCTTATGCAGCCTGATGTCACTCAGCCATTTATTGTAGAAGTTGATGTGTCTGAAGTGGGGGTGGGGACTGTATTGTCGCAGGCTGCATCTCCTAGTAAATGGCATCTGTGTGTATATTTTTCAAAGAAACTGTTATCTGCTGAGAAAAGCTATGATATTGGTAATAGGGAACTCTTGGCAATTAAATAGCATTTGAAGAATTTTGACATTTTCTGGAGGGGGCAGTTCATCCAGTCATGGTAATCACTGATCATAACAATCTTTTACATTTAGAATCTGATAAGCGTCTGACACCTAGACAGGCAAGATGGTCATTGTTCTTTACCATATTAAACTTTTTGTCACATATAGGCCAGGGAATAAGAACATTAAGGCGGATACCTTATATCGCTGTTATCCTGGGGTCGAGATAATTGTGAAATGGTTCCTATACTCTAAAAAAGGGTGGTTATTGCATCTGTATGTTCTGATCTTGAGAAGGAGGCTGTAGAGACTCAGGAGGATGCCCCTGCTGCCTGTCCAATAGGTAAACTGTTGTACCTGTGAATCTCCGTTTTAAAGTTTTAAGTGAACATCATGATTCGGTCTTGGACAGACATCCTGGTACTAAAGCCACTAAAGAGCTCCTTACTCGACGTTTTGGTCTTCTTGGGTATACCAGGATGTCCTGCAGTATGTACTGTACCTGCCTGCAGTGTATGTGCGCGTTTTAAGACCTCTCATACTCTTCCACCAGGGTCTCTCCAACCATTGGTAATTCCCAGTACAACTTGGACTAATTTATCTGTAAATTTCTTCACTGATCTACCCATATCTGCAGTTAATACAGTAATTTTGTTGGTCGTGGACAGATTCAGCAAGATGTCTCATTTTATTGTGATTCCCGTTTTAGTCAACCTCAAGACTTTGGTACAAATGTTTATCAAAGAAATCGTGAAAGAACATGGGATTACTACCGATATTGCTTCTTAAAAGGGTTGTAATTTATTTCCAAATTTTGAAAAGGGATCTATCTCTCATTTTTTTTAGCCTTTCATCCACAGTCTAATGGGCAAACTGAATGTGTTAACCCGAATCTTGAGACTTACTGTATCTTAGGTGTTTTTGTCTGAGAATCAGGAGGATTGGGTCAATTACGTACCTCTAGCTGAATTTGTGGTGAATAACTATTGTCATTAGTCTACTGGTAAGTCTCCGTTCTTCAAAGCAGATGGGTTCCATATTCAGTTATACTTTTTTAATAGGAATCAGTCTTCAGGAACACCTGAAGAGGAATGGTTTTCATCATTTATTAAATCTATGTGGCAAGGGGTTCTGAATAATTTGAAGAAGATGGGGTCCAAATATAACAGTGTGACTGATCGGAGATGTTTGGTAGGTCTGGACCTATGTATTGGTGATTTGGTGTGGTTGTCCTTGAGGAACATTAAGTTGAAGGTTCCTTCTTGTAAACTGGGTCCCAGGTTTATCAGTCCTTATAAGATTGTGGCCATCATCAATCCTGTAGCATTCAGCCTTACTTTGCTACCCACTTTTAGGATTCATAATGTGTTTCACCAGTCTCTACTCAAAAAGTATGTTGAGTCCTCTAAACCATCACCACCACCCTCATCCAAGGTCATTGTTGATGGGAATTTAGAATTTCAGATAGCTAAGATCATTGATTCTTGCCAGGTTCATTGGTCTCTTCAGTATGTGGTACACTATAAGGGTTACAGTCCTGAAGAGAAAGTGTGGGTACCAGCATTTGACATCTGTGCCATCAGGTTGATCAGGACTTTTCATGTGGCACACCCTGATGGGCCTGAGGTTCAGAAAGTCCCTATTAGAAGGGAGGGTAAAACAGAGAGGGACCAGAAGACTGTGGTATCTGATTTCACACACTCCTGCACTGAATAGAAGTACTTCAACATCATATTAAACAGAGCAGATTCCTGCTTGCAGAAATCTGTTCAGTTGAGAGCTCCTGGATATTTCCTGCTTTTATGGTCTCAGATGTTCACTGTTGGCTACTCCTCTCACCTCTGGCAATCAGGAATTGTCAGTGTTAATTTCATACTGCCTGGCTCTAGTTCTGAAGTTGGAGTTGTTGGTTGTTTGAGGAAGTGTTTGGAGCATTGTTCAAAAGACTGTTACTTGATAATTTCTCTGCTGCATGTCCTCATCCTCTTCTATTTGTTTTTTCCTTCCTTTACTTCCAAGTGTTCCACTCTATTGTTTGTGAGTGCATATTTGTATGACTTATATTTTCATTTATACCTGTACATCTTCCCTTGTTAGTCTGGTTTGTGTATTCTTATATGCTACATCTCCTCACTTCCCTGGGTGGGGGATGGGACAGAGAAAGGCAGATTTAAGAGATCAGTAAGTCACATGGCCCTGACGTCTTCACCATCAGAAGTAATCTGGGAAGTAGGGATGTTAGGTGTACTGAGAAAATCATCCAGCTCTTTTTTAAAAGCTGTTGTGTCTAGTGTCTGCCATTACTACCTGTTCTGGTAGGGTGTTCCACAGTCTGACTGCTCTAACTGTAAGGAACGATTTCCTATTTAGCTGCCAGAATCGCCTTTCTTCCACCCATAATGAGTGCCCCCTGGTCCTTAGTATGGTCATTGGAAGGAATAAGTCATTTGTATTTACCATACAAAAATGTATACAATTAAATGAGATCTCCTCTGAAACACCTTTTTTCTAAGCTAAACAAGCCCAGCTTTTCCAACTTCTCTTTGTGGGCCAGATTTTTCATGACATATGTATATTAGTCTAAATTATGCCAACAAATAACTGACATTAGTAAAGGTGCTCGAATTTTAGCAAGATGCTCCAAATCCATCCGACAGAGTGTGATAAACTATGCGCATCAGCAGACTGTCTGGGCTGAGTTTAAACTCACTGAAGAAGAAAATGCGCCCAAGATGATTAACTACAATTTTCTGTCCCATCTAGGACATTTATAGAGAGAGCGCTCACATAAAAGTGAATCAAGTGCGTCAGCAGACAGCTCTTTATACTTGATCCTGGGGAGCCACATGTACTTCACATTTTTGGCATATTTTATATTTATGCCATATATGTGTTAGATAAGAATAACCTTTAAGAAACAATAAAAGGCAAAAAAAAAACCCAAACTTTCAAATTTATTTTTCCCATCTAAAATGTTGAAAATTATGCAAGTGTAGGAAGATGAACTGGACCGGTGGTACCTCTCCTGCGCCAGTTCCGGAACTGTCGGGGCTGTCACCATTGTTGCAGGGGGAAAGGTTTCTGACCCAGACAGACCTTTGCACTTGACAGTAGGGGGCGTGTCAGGGATAAAAGGGACAGCGCACGGGAAAGCGAGGGACTTGGAGGGAAGATAAAGTGCGCAGCAGGAGAAGGTTGGTTCACTCTCCTGGGAACAACGTGATAGCTCAGGCCCGCACTGTAGTCCCCCGGCCTATGCACCCACTGACTGTGAGCAACAAGAAACTGTATGCCCGCTTACCCCTGTCACCGAGAATTCATCTCTCACCATTCCACTGACTGCCGTGGGCGCGTGGCCTAAGCCTGACCCGGTGATTCATACAAATCCGGGTAATTCCTCCCCGTCTCCGCCGCTGAACTGAGTCACCCACCGGCATTTCTGCAGACATACGTCGACCCAGGAATGCTGGACCTCGCTTAGGAGAGCCAGGATACGCCACCCATGTCGATAGACAGATCCCCAACGTGCTACAGGACCATGCCAGAGACTTCACGCGTCACTTGCGTGGGCGCCACCGTGTGATTTCAAACCTCCACAGCCCGGGAAACCAACAGACTGATAAGTTTACCCGTTATATAAACAATTGTTCTTTTCCCGATATATTATTCAATTTTGCTCCCTCGTAACCCATTCTCTCCCTGCGTGGAGTATTCCCTATAATAAACCCTTTGACTCTTGCTCTGCCTTATGCTCGTCACGGCATCCCGCGTACCTGCTATCTCACACAAGAATGCCAACATTGCCATAACAAGTAAGGAAAGCCATTTACTATCAATTATCCATAATACACTCAATTTTATGGATAAAATAATTTTCCTAAAATAAGGTTTTAACTTTAAACTTATATGTAACTTCATTCATATGAGGTTTTATTTTTTATGATTATCTGCAGAATTTCACCGGCTTACTGCTTTCTGGATGGTGGTGTGCTCTTTGATTCACAGTTTGCGACAATGTCATTCCTGCATGGCCTGCCTGAATCATGCTCTCTAAGATGCTGTAATGTTATGAATGAGTCACCGTAGGAGGCAAAAACAGAAATACTATCTAAGTCCAGAAAACCAGAGAAGTTGGCAGCTATCGGATTTCAGACCCCTGAACCTATCAACAACAACTAGCAGTAGCCGTGGGGGGTTCCTATGGTGCCCTAGACCCCTCGATCACAGCCGGAGAACTAAATAGCCTAAAGACAGAAAGGGAAATCTAAACTGCCCCAGAGCAGACCCCAAAGCAATAGGCAGCCCCCATCATATAATGACGGTGAAGCAAGATGAAAAAACACTCACACAGATAGAAAGATAGGCTGAGCAAATGATGGGGCCAAAGCTAACTAAATAGGACAGGATAGAAAAGCTGCTGTCTGCAATCCGTCAAAACCCTATCAAAACAAGAGCCAACAGACTGATAGGTAAAAAAGCCCTGAAGACGCTAGGCTTCAAAAAGACTATATCAGTACTCAGGTATTTTCTGAAGACAGAGCAAAAAGGAATTCAGCACACCCCAGCAGGGAATGGCAGAAATCCAGAAAAACAAAGCAAAACAAAACCAAAACACAAATGCAAAAAGCAGAGGAGAAAACTTAGCTTTTGAGGAGCAGGAATCAGACTGGTCTCCTAAAATCCCTCAGGGAAATCACCAGTAAGGCAGAAGGGCATCGGCTGCCTTATATCCAGTCAGCAATTCCTGTCACCCAGTCATCATCATCCAGCTCAGGTGCTTGGTAATCAGCCTCACTACCTTCCTTCACCAGAAGAGGGAGTTTATCAGACCTCAATGATGAAGGGGAAAATGAATTCACAACAGTACCTCCCCCTTGAGGAGGGGTCACCGAACCCTCATCCACGCCACCAGGGCGATCAGGGTGAGCCCGATGAAAGGCACGCACCAATCTTTTGGCATGAATATCAGAGGCAGAGACCCAGGAATTATCCTCCTGACCATAACCCTTCCACTTAACCAAATACTGGAGTCTCCATCTAGCCAGATGGGAATCCAGTATCTTCTCTACCTCATATTCCATGTTACTTTCACCCAATACAGGGTCCGTAGGTGCCACCCCAGGAACAACTGATTCAACAAACCTCTTCAACAAGGACTTATGAAACACATTATGGATTTTAAATGTGACAGGAAGAGCCAAATGAAAAGAGACCGGATTAATAATCTCCAAAATCTTGTAAGGTCCAATAAATCTAGGCTTAAACTTAGGAGAAGCCACCTTCATAGCGATATTTTTTGATGATAACCAAACCATATCACCAACCTTAAACTGGGGACCAATGGTCCTATGTCGGTTGGAAAACCGCTGGGCCTTTTCTTGGGAGAGAGATAACTTATCCACCACTTGGTCCCTGATCTGGTGCATTCTCTCCACCACAGTGTCAACACCTGGGCAGGCAGAAGGTTCCACCTGCCCTGAAGAAAATCGAGGATGAAACCCAAAGTTACAAAAAAAAGGTGACATCAAAGTGGCAGAACTAGCTCTATTATTTAAAGCAAATTCGGCCAAGGACAAAAATGAAACCCAATCATCCTGATCAGCGGAAATAAATCATCTCAAATACGACTCCAAGGTCTGGTTTGTTCTCTCCGTCTGCCCATTGGTCTGAGGGTGAAAAGCAGAGGAGAAGGACAACTGAATTCCCAGCTTGGAACAGAAAGTCCTCCAAAATCTAGACACAAACTGAACTCCTCTGTCAGATACAATGTTCTCAGGAATCCCGTGCAAGCGAACCACCTGTTGCAAAAACAGGGGCACCAACTCAGAGGAAGATGGCAACTTAGGAAGTGGTACAAGATGAACCATCTTAGAGAACCTATAACAAATCACCCAAATAGCAGTCATTCTCTGAGAGACAGGCATTTCAGAGATGAAATCCATTGAAATATGGGTCCATGGCCTCCTGGGGGCCGGCAAAGGCATCAACAACCAACTAGAGCGAGAACAAGGTTTAGACCGGGAGCAAGTCTCACAGGACTGCACAAAATTCCTGACATCACGAGACAAGGCGGGCCACCAAAAAGACCGACTCACCAGATCTCTAGTTCCAAAAATACCTGGATGACCAGCCAATGCAGAGCAATGAACTTCAGTCATCACTCTCTTCTTCCACTGGTCAGGAACATACAACTTTCCACTGGGACAACGCTCAGGTTTGTCCTCCTGGAACTCTTCCAGAGCACGTCTCAAATCGGGCGAGATAGCAGAAAGAACTACCCCTTCGCCTAAGATGGTAGCAGGCTTGGTCACCACAGGAGAATCAGCAAAGAAGCTTCTAGAGAGAGCGTCAGCCTTGACATTCTTAGTGCCAGGAAGAAAAGAGACCACAATAATCAAAATGTGTAAAAAACAAGGCCCACCTAGCCTGTCTAGGGTTCAAGCATTTGGCCGACTCCAGGTAAATCAAATTCTTGTGGTCAGTGAGGACCACGACTTGATGCTTAGCTCCCTCCAACCAATGTCTCCACTCCTCAAATGCCCATTTCATGGCTAACAGTTCCCGATTCCCCACATCATAGTTACGTTCAGATGGAGAGAACTTTCGGGAAAAGAAAGCACAGGGATTCATTTTAGATGTTGGGACAAAACAGCTCCTGCACCAATCTCAGAAGCGTCCACCTCTACCTGGAACGGGAGTGAGACATCAGGATGCCGCAAAACCGGGGCAGAAGTGAATCTTCGCTTCAGCTCCTGAAAGGAAGAAACAGCCTCCGGAGACCAATTCAACACATCAGCACCCTTCTTAGTCAAATCAGTCAATGGCTTGGCAATACTAGAAAATGTTGCTATAAATTTCCGACAAAAATTAGCAAAACCCAAAAACTTCTGGAGGGCCTTCAAAGAAGTGGGCTGAACCCAATCATAAATAGCCTGTACCTTGGCCTGGTCCATTTCAATAGTTGACGGAGACAAAATAAATCCCAAAAATGAAATCCTCTGTACCCCAAAAATGCATTTCGATCCTTTGACATACAGGGAATTCTCCCTCAAGATCCGGAACACAGTCCGAACATGTTCCACATGAGAATCCCAATCCTTGGAGAAGATCAAAATATCATCCAGATAGATAATCAAAAATTTATCCACAAAGTCTCGGAAAATGTCGTTCATGAAGCACTGGAAGACAGAAGGGGCATTAGTAAGCCCAAAAGGCATCACCAGGTACTCAAAATGTCCCTCCGGAGTATTAAACGCCGTCTTCCATTCATCCCCATGCTTAATGCGGATAAGATTATATGCCCCCCTGAGGCCAAGCTTGGTAAACCAGCAAGCACCTTTAACTCTGGAGAATAGATCCGAAATCAGGGGTAACAGATACTGATATTTAATAGTAATTTTGTTGAGGGCACGATGATCAATGCAAGGCCTTAATGAACCATCCTTTTTGGCCACAAAAAAAAACGGCACCTGAGGGTGAAGAGGATGGTCTAATATGACCCTTCTCCAACGCCTCCTTAATATAGGATCGCATAGCCTCGTGCTCGGGTACAGATAAATTGAAGAGCCGACCCTTGGGAAATTTACACCCAGGGCTCAACTCAATTTCACAGTCATAACTCCTATGAAGAGGCAAAGACGCAGACTCATTCTCACTAAATACATCATAAAAGTCCGCCAAATAGTCAGGAACATCATGCGACTGAGGAGAGGTGGAAAAAACTGGAGCCTCACTAAGGGCACACCGACAACCCCCACTCACCACAGACACAGATTTCCAATCCAAAACTGGATTATGAATTTGCAACCAGGGAAAACCCAGAACAATGGTATCATGCAAATTATGCAACACCAAAAATCTGCAATTTTCTTGATGGTCTGGGGCGACCCGCATTACCACCTGGGTCCAAAACTGAGGTTTATTTTTCGCCAAAGGAGTAGCATCAATCCCCCTCAAAGGGATAGGCATCCGCAGAGGTGTCATCGGAAATCCACAACGTTTAGCAAAATCCAAGTCCATTCGGTTCAGGGCTACTCCCGAATCCACAAAAGCCTTGGCAGAAAATGTGGACAGGGAGCAGATCAGAGTAATTGCCAGAAGAAACTTAGGTTGAACACCACCCACAGAAAACGTGTGTGCAAAACGTTTCTCTCGTTTAGGACAGACAGAAATAATATGCGAGGCATCTGCACAAAAAAACACAGCTTATTACGCCTTCTGAACTCCTGACGTTGCTCCCTGGACAAAACTCTATCACATTGCATAGGTTCAGACACTTGTTCAACAGGTGGCAACACCTCTCGTGCAGTCCTGCGTTCACGTAAACGCCGATCAACCTGAATGGCTAATGACATAGAATCGTCAAGACCAGAGGGAATAGGAAATCCCACCATAGTATCTTTTACGGCTTCTGACAAACCCTTCCGAAAGAGAGCTGCCAAGGCATTATCATTCCAGGTAGTAAGGACCGCCCACTTTCGGAATTTTTGACAGTACAATTCAGCAGAACCTCGACCCTGGCTCAATGCCAACAGGGTCTTTTCAGCCTGATCAATAGCATTAGGTTCGTCATACAACAACCCCAAGGCTTGAAAAAAATGCGTTCACATTAGTCAGAATAGGATCATCTGGTTTCAAAGAAAACGCCCAATCCTGGGGATCGCCATGCAGCAAAGAGATGACAATTTTAACCTGCTGCGCGAAGCTCCCTGACGAGTTAGTCTTCAAGGCAAAAAATAATTTACAATTATTTTTGAAATTCAAAAATTTAGACCGATCCCCAAAAAACACATCAGGAGTAGGGATCTTTGGTTCAGCAGCATGTGAATTAGCAAGGTAGGCGGAAATTCCCCGCACTTCCGCAGCGAGCTGCTCCACACGATCAGACAATTGCTTTATCTCCATTGAGAGAAAAAAAATTCCCCCTACGGCCTCAGAGATATAGAGGAAAAAATATACACACCTTTTTACTTTTTTTTTTTTTTTTTTTTTTTACAATTCTTTCCTGCTATTGAGTACCCTAGGATCTGCGGTATGGCGGGTGATTCTGTTATGAATGAGTTACCGTAGGAGGCAAAAACAGAAATACTATCTAAGTCCAGAAACAACCAGAGAAGTTGGCAGCTATCGGATTGCAGACCCCTGAACCTATCAACAACAACTAGCAGTAGCCATGGGGGGTTCCTACGGTGCCCTAGACCCCTCGATCACAGCCGGAGAACTAAATAGCCTAAAGACAGAAAGGGAAGTCTAAACTGCCCCAGAACAGACCTCAAAGCAATAGGCAGCCCCCAACATATAATGACGGTGAAGCAAGATGAAAAAACACTCACCCAGATAGAAAGATAGGCTGAGCAAATGATGGGGCCAAAGCTAACTAAATAGGACAGGATAGAAAAGCTGCTGTCTGCAATCCGCCAAAACCCTATCAAAACAAGAGCCAACTGACTGATAGGGAAAAAAGCCCTGAAGACGCTAGGCTTCAAAAAGACTATATCAGTACTCAGGTATTTTCTGAAGACAGAACAAAAAGGAATTCAGCACACCCCAGCAGGGAATGGCAGAAATCCAGAAAAACAAGGCAAAACAAAACCAAAACACAATTGCAAAAAGCAGAGCAGAAAACTTAGCTTTTGAGGAGCAGGAATCAGACTGGTCTCCCAGAATCCCTCAGGGAAATCACCAGCAAGGCAGAAGGGCGTCGGCTGCCTTATATCCAGTCAGCAATTCCAGTCACCCAGTCATCATCATCCAGCTCAGGTGCTTGGTAATCAGCCTCACTACCTTCCTTCACCAGAAGAGGGAGTTCATCAGACCTCAATGGTGAAGGGGAAAATGAACTCACCACACTGTAAGCACTTTAAGCACTTGCAAGCACTCCGCGTATTCAGCCATCTCTGATAGACTGCAGAGGTAGTCTATCTACTTACTAATCTATCCAATGAGCCATAAACTATAACATTAAATATCACCGCCTTTCTTAATATCCCCATTTTTTATATGAAGAAAACAGAGAAGCTGCTTATTTTAGCAAGCATTTTGTAATTATTTCCTAAGAAAATGGAAATAACCATGTAAAGAAAATAGTGAGGCCAATTCCAGATGTGAATATAAGAGAAGTAATGTAATAAAGAACTATAAACCATTTCTTTTAATTTCAAGATAGTTGAAGGTTGACTGTGCCAGGTGCCACTTGAACCTAGTTAGCTGAGGAAAGGATTTAAATAGCGATTACATGCTCCAGGAACAGAGAGCTAGTGTAGTGTTAAAGGGAATCTGTCAGCAGGTTTTTGCTATGTAATCTGATGGAGATAGAGGCTGGAACATGGATTACAGGGATGTGTCATTTGCCAAAGTGTGTGCTGTCATTTACTAACTGTGAAGTATTTATCACTAAAAGATTAACATTTCTGGACTAGTCCGGCAGTTAAGCACCTCACTTTGTATGGACTTCGTACATGGAGAACATAGCGTTGGCGTGCTTAGCTTTCTCAGCTCTGCTTCATGTTACATCTAAGAGCTCTGATTATGTGAGAACGGCTTCACTCAGCAATCTAAGTGATACCTCGTTGGATTCAGCATCTCTTTGCCTACATCATGCTGCTCTCTGATGAGGTAACAAACACCTTCTGAGAGATTCCCTTTAGAGGAAGAAGACCCATGCTGTAGGTATTTATGTTACCCTGATGTTTGTGAGCGCTGAGGGAAAGCCACCAAAATCCAACCATTGAGTTTTTTCAAGCTAATACAGTTTAACTGTTGCTGAAACAAGCTTGCAGTGCTGAATAAAGTTATTTTATTCTACATACAACTGACTGGATGCTTTGCTGCTGCTGTAAAGTGCATAACTATAAGTCAATGGAACAAGTTACAGATAAATAGGGACACACCTAAATAATAGCACACTGTTAGCAGTGTTAACTCAGGAATAGTTCTTTGCCTCAGAACTTGATCACATAGAATGAACTATTCACAAGGGATCATAGAAACAATTCCTCTCCAGATGAGAGGCTCAGTCACCTAAACATTGTAGCAGACAAACTCTTATAGTAAATAACCATATGGCCAGTTGTCTCAGGTGCAGACTCCCATATCTCTGTTCAGTGTTTCACATGTACGTTTCAAACTTTCTTGCTTCAGGTGTATCAGAAATATAATTTACCCTTTCAATGTCCATGCAATGGTGCCACAGTCTACCTCAGAGCTCTCCAAAGTCTTGGCAGCCAGCATTCTGGACTGGATATCATCAGCTCCAACCTCAAGCAGTCCCTTACACATCATGGCAACTGAGGCTTAGTTTCCACAGTGCTAATCGGATTTGATATATTAACCCACAGATCCACCCTGTCTTAAGGAAGATGCCTTAGTAATTATTTCCTTAATCGGTCCTAATTATGTCAATAAATTGTGAAACTATATTAAAATATTTACTGATTGCCACATTCCTTGGTTTCCAGGTCCACTCCGGTCCTCTTCTGGCCCACGTAATTGCTCCTCAGCTTTGTTGGCTAAGACTATGAAGGACAGTGCTTTTTTTTTAGTATAAATCTATGAGACTCATAAAGAGGCTCCATAGACTTACTTGTGATCCACACAAACCTCTGAGTGATATGACTAGTTTGATTTCAGGTAATGAGGGACACGAGAGAATTGGAGTGGTGCTGGAAACCTGGGAAGACAAATACACTGTAAAACATGCATATTTAGGAAAGATTAAAAGGATTGTTCCATGAACAAAGTACATTGTAATCAATAGTCTTGGAATAAAAGTTAGTTCCACAATTGAATGTGTTGAAAAAATGTTCCTTTGTGGAGCTAATGTTATAAATGTGCAAAAGAGTATAAAGACACAACAGGATGGATTCGCAGCAGATTCTTTCTGTGAGGTTAAGTCATTGCTGCTTGTTTTTTTTTTTTTTTAAATTACCTCACAGAAAGCAGCAATCCCATGCTGTCCCATCTGTATACTCTTTTGCTTCCTCCCCTGCAAAGGAGCTGTGGTATGATCAGACCATGTTTCTGCACAGTCAGAAACGGCCATTACACAGTACATAGTAAGGGCACATTTATACGATTATCTCAGCAAAGAAATATTTCTTTTGTGGAACCTGTTTTTATTCCAAGATTTATTTATTAAGATGTTTCATGGGAAAATCCCTTTAAGAAAAAACAAAATTGCTGAGACAACTTCTTTAATATAAAATATTTAGAACATAATCTCAATAAATTGACATTTCTCATTTTATATAATAAATTGTACATTGGGAACATTGCCATCTATGCATCCCAGACAATTCTTCCATACTCCTGTGTTCTCTGTGAGAAAGTCACTGGTTAACATGTCGGCTGGCAGCTTACCTAAGGGAGAAAAATCCAATCAACAGTCCAAAAGTGGACATGCCTGATTGACTTCTCTCCTGGTAATCACTTTGCTGGCAACCCCATATACTGTACATTAGACTGTCAGCCATGCCCATTAATTTCAGCAAGTTCGGCGAACATTAATCTAATGTGCATGGCGGCCTCTAGGCTTAATTGAAGATAATTACAGGGGTGTTAAGGTCTGATCTATGGCAACTTAATTCTAGTGCAATTAGCTCAAAGTAAATTAAGACTCAAAATAAGAATTTTGAATCCATAGTCCAGTACAGATTTCAGCAAAGACACCAAGGGCCTGAATCTTTAAGACTGTCGTTGTGCATGCCAGTCTTAGTCAATGCACCGCTGGCATAAGATGCACTTAGCTCATTAAAGGAGTCCGGAGAACATTTTTGGGGTAATTTATGTTCTAAAGTAGTTCAAATTTTGATGAAGTTGTTGAGCAGGCATTGCTTTACCCACGCCTCCCAAGCTCCACCCATCTGGCTAGCGCTAGCCAAGATTGGCATAAAAACACCAAAAGACAATGAACTTTTCGTAAGCTCAAGTTGAGTAATAAAATTGTAACATTTCAAGGAGCTTTACGCCAGAATTCTGGTGAAAACACCTTGATGAATTTGGCCCAAAGCTTCCATAGTCAAATTGATGATAATTTTTGTGAAGTAATATGTTCCTATATCTTTGATTAGTTTAACTTGTCTGCATATAAATAAGAGGCAAGAAATTTACAAACAATAAAGGTTTTAAATATTTAATTTTTCTAAATGATTAATTTCAAACTCCTAATTATATTATTAATTCATTTTAAATATTAAGCTCAAGGTTATGACATTTTTATCTATTTTTAGAAAAAATATTGTACGTTTTTAGCAAAATTTCATTAAATTAATGGAAAGTTTTTGGAAATATTACATTTTCATGGGTGTATATATATATATATATATATATATATATATATATAAAGAGGTAATTGTTTTCATTTGTCTCAATTTAAATTTAAAAAAAGTTGTTTTTTTGGAGAAAGTTAATTTGAAACTTTTCGCAGATGCATAATGTTAGCTGGAAAACTGAATTTGTAAATCCAGCTTTAAACTCTGAATAGACTCATAAAAGATATGATGACATGTTTGTTTCTTTTATGATCCACTTGTCATTTTGGCTAAAACAAGAAAAAACTTGATGTGTGAATTCAATCTCAAAGATTTTCTTGGAAAATACATGGATATAGAATGTAAACACATTAAACAGATCTCAAGTAATATTTTGGGATCGTATAAATGAAATATATTATCAGTGACAGATCTGCTTCTTTCAAATTCATGGGGTTTTTTTTCATATTAAAATTTATCTCTTTATATGATACCTTTTTTAATCATAAAATCAGTTAAAAACAATTCAATAACAATAGAACAATATACTAATTATTTATATTAATACTTTTATACTTATTGCTATAAGAGTTGGTGTACTTCATGCAATTAGCTTCTCAGAGAACTACTGTAATAGAAGAATTGTCAATATTCACTCTAAAATAGTAAAATCTATATCTACGGTTAAGAACCAGCCAGATTCAAAAAGTGTAAAAGTGTTATGCCCATGAAACGATTTTAATAAAGTCACAATAAAGAATTATTTGCTTTTAATTTGCTTTTCTGGGTTGAAAAATCATTTTGGCATCAATAGGAAATTCCCTCTTGCTGAAAAAAATATACATATATATAATAATAATTAATATATATATATATATATATATAAAATAATATTTATCAAGGTATATATATAGGAGATTGGTTGCATAAATTAGAAAAAAAAAATCTCTTGTATATATCTAATTTTAATTATTTCTGTAATATGGGCATGGATATTTTCAAACCCTATTTTTATGACTGTAACCATTGGAGAAATTTCACCTCTATATCTGCTATATATAAATGCATGTTCCTTTAAGGACTCCCAAATTAAGTACATTCTTTGCATCTGTCATAGCCCCAAATGGTTAATTTATCTATATAGTCATTAACATCAGACATCAAAACCATGAAATGAAATGGAAAAAAAAAAGTCTCACCAGGTAATCCAAGGATAGTGAAATACGAGCGGCATTCAGTGTAACCGGAGCTATCTCTAATGCAACTTTGCCATAAACCTTGGAAATTGAATGTCTCGGTCACTGGGTTATTATAGAGGTCCTGAGTGCTCCATTGATTCATAACAGTGGCGGCTGTTATACCAGCCACGCCAATAGCTGCAAGGAAGAACCCCAAGCACTGGCAGAGTGCTAAAGCCATGATGCCACTCTACCTGTCTATGTGCCCACAAGGTTAGATTCTAAAGAATGGTTAATGCAATTAGTGGCAGAACCGTAGGGATGTTGTATTTTTACACTTACAGTGTTATATACGTCACATATTGAGCTGTACAGCTGCATGGAATGAGCACCCGCCCCAGATCTAATCTAAAACTGGCAGATAAGTATGCCATTCAGTACCAGGTAGCTATTGTTGTGCCAGACTTTCTCTGTTTAACCTGAACAAAAAAAAAAACAGTTTCTCCACCCCTATCGTATTCATGAGTAACAGTTGCTTAAAAGTGAGCAGTCTACAAAAATTAGTCTGCTAAATAACATTGTCATAGAATACTTCAGAAAACAGAAAGTCCAGGGAAAGTGCATGGGAAAAATATAAAATTTACTTACTGCCATGGCAATAACTAAAAAATGATAGTGAATAATCTTCTTTGTATAGTGGTGGACTATGAAAGAAAAAGAACATTATACATGGTATGCAAGGGAAATTTAAAATAAAAAATAAACTTGATCTTAATAGTTTTTTTTTAACCATGCAAGACTTTAAAGCACCACTCCAGCGTTTTCTTTTTTTTAGAGCTGGAGTAGAGCTTTAAATGTAAGCCCCCTGCCAACAGGTCATATAGTCACACTCCTTTTTTGGCTGCCACTTCAGTCCAGTGGCACCATCTTGTGACAGTACAAGGATCTCATAGACTTGTATTGAAAAATGACCTCCTCACAGCTCTATGAAACACTGGAGCAGCCGACAGATCACTTTTTGCTGAAGACTAGTGTTGAGCGATACCATCCAATACTGAGAAATATCGGATCGGATTGGATCGGACCGATACCCAAAAAGTATCGGGTATCGCCGATTCCGATACCGGAAGTCCCATGCAAGTCTATAGGACAGAAATATCGGAAGTAGAAAAAACCCTTTCTTTCCTTATACATCCAGTTCGGGAGGGGGGAAGAGTGTGGGTGGTGCGTGGGCGGACACTGTGCATGTCTGTGTGTGCGGGCGGGGTCTGTATGGGCCTCTCGGGGGTCTATGCTGGCCTCTCGAGGGTCTGTGCGGGCCTGCCGGGGCCTGTACGGGCTTCTCGGGGGTCTGTGCGGGCCTGCCGGGGGTCTGTGCGGGCCTGCCGGGGCCTGTACGGGACTCTCGGGGGTCTATGCGGGCCTGCCGAGGGTCTGTGCGGGCCTGCCGGGGGTCTGTACGGGACTATCGGGGGTCTACGCGGGCCTACCGGGGGTCTGTGTGGTCCTGACGGGGGTTGTGTGTGTGTGTAGGCATTGTCCGATGGGAATACAAGTCCCATCAGGCGATGCCTGCTACAATGACAGTGATTGACACATTAGCCAATGATGGGACAGTAGTAGTCCCATCATCTGGCTAATGTGTTGAATGTAAAAAAAAAAACATACATACTACATATATACTTCATATATACTACATTCATACAACAAACATACATACTACATACATACTACATACTACATACATACTACATATATACTACATTCATACAACATACATACATACATACTACATATATACTACATTCATACAACATACATACATACTACATACTACATACATACTTCATACAGTCATATGTAAAAGTTTGGGCACCCCTATTAATGTTAACCTTTTTTCTTTATAACAATTTTGGTTTTTGCAACAGGTATTTCAGTTTCATATATCTAATAACTGATGGACTCAGTTATATTTCTGGATTCAAATGAGGTTTATTGTACTAACAGAAAATGTGCAATCTGCATTTAAACAAAATTTGACCGGTGCATAAGTATGGGCACCCTTATCATTTTCTTGATTTGAACACTCCTAACTACTTTTTACTGACTTCCTGAAGCACTAAATTGGTTTTGTAACCTCATTGAGCTTTGAACTTCATAGCCAGGTGTATCAAATCATGAGAAAAGGTATTTAAAGTGGCCACTTGCAAGTAGTTCTCCTATTTGATTCTCCTATGAAGAGTGGCCTCATGGGCTCCTCAAAACAACTCTCAAATGATCTGAAAACCAAGATTATTCAACATAGCTTTTCAGGGGAAGGATACAAAAAGTTGTCTCAGAGATTTAACCTGTCAGTTTCCACTGTGAGGAATATAGTAAGGAAATGGAAGAACACAGGTACAGTTCTTGTTAAGCCCAGAAGTGGCAGGCCAAGAAAAATATCAGAAAGGCAGAGAAGAAGAATGGTGAGAACAGTCAAGGACAATCCACAGACCACCTCCAAAGACCTGCAGCATCATCTTGCTGCAGATGGTGTCACTGTGCATCGGTCAACAATACAGCGCACTTTGCACAAGGAGAAGCTGTATGGGAGAGTGATGCGAAAGAAGCCGTTTCTGCAAGCACGCCACAAACAGAGTCGCCTGAGGTATGCAAAAGCACATTTGGACAAGCCAGTTACATTTTAGAAGAAGGTCCTGTGAACTGATGAAACAAAGATTGAGTTGTTTGGTCATACAAAAAGGCATTATGCATGCGCTGTATTGTTGACCGATGCACAGTGACACCATCTGCAGCAAGATGATGCTGCAGGTCTTTGGAGGTGGTCTGTGGATTGTCCTTGACTGTTCTCACCATTCTTCTTCTCTGCTTTTCTGATATTTTTCTTGGCCTGCCACTTCTGGGCTTAACAAGAACTGTACCTGTGTTCTTCCAATTCCTTACTATGTTCCTCACAGTGGAAACTGACTGGTTAAATATCTGAGACAACTTTTTGTATCCTTCCCCTGAAAAGCTATGTTGAATAATCTTTGTTTTCAGATCATTTGAGAGTTGTTTAGAGGAGCCCATGATGCCACTCTTCATAGGAGAATCAAATAGGAGAACTACTTGCAAGTGGCCACTTTAAATACCTTTTCTCATGATTTGATACACCTGGCTATGAAGTTCAAAGCTCAATGAGGTTACAAAACCAATTTAGTGCTTCAGGAACTCAGTAAAAAGTAGTTAGGAGTGTTCAAATCAAGAAAATGATAAGGGTGCCCATACTTTTGCACCGGTCAAATTTTGTTTAAATGCAGATTGCACATTTTCTGTTAGTACAATAAACCTCATTTGAATCCAGAAATATAACTGAGTCCATCAGTTATTAGATATATGAAACTGAAATACCTGTTGCAAAAACCAAAATTGTTATAAAGAAAAAAGGTTAACATTAATAGGGGTGCCCAAACTTTTACATATGACTGTATATACTACATTCATACAACAGACATACATACTACATATATACTACATTCATACAACATAGTCATATGTTAAAGTTTGGGCACCCCTATTAATGTTAACCTTTTTTCTTTATAACAATTTTGGTTTTTGCAACAGCTATTTCAGTTTCATATATCTAATAACTGATGGACTCAGTTTTATTTCTGGATTCAAATGAGGTTTATTGTACTAACAGAAAATGTGCAATCTGCATTTTAACAAAATTTGACAGGTGCAAAAGTATGGGCACCTCAACATAAAAGTGACATTAATATTTCGTTTTTTGCAAAAATAACAGCCTCTAGTCGCTTCCTGTAGCTATTAATGAGTTCCTGGATCCTGTATGAAGGTATTTGTGACCATTCCTGTTGTATATATGTACATATAACATAGAGTACATACTCACCATCACTTGTCACTTTGTTCTGTAAAAAAATATTAAAATAACAAACAAGCGATATACTCCCTAATCCGCAGAAATCCACGAGTGTCCCACGACGATCTCCTGTGGAGAACAGCAGCATCAGCTGATGCGACCGCTCTCTACGGGCCCCAGGAATATAATGACAGGAGGTAGGTATCCTTCCGCACTGTATTCCTCCGCCACTGTAAAAAAAAAGTCCCTAGTCTCACTTTTGGCATTGCTTTGTGAGAAAGTTCTCATGCAGCTTTTGCCATAAGTATGTAGTATGTATGTAGTATGTATGCAGTATGTATGTAGTATGTATGTATGTTGCACGAATGTAGTATATATGAAGTATGTATGTAGTATGTAGTATGTATGTATGTTGTATGAATGTAGTATGTATGTAGTATGTATATAGTATGTATGTTGTATGAATGCAGTATATATGAAGTATGTATTATAGTATGTATGTATGTTGTATGAATGTAGTATATATGAAGTATGTACACTCACTGGCCACTTTATTAGGTACACCTGTCCAACTGTGTGTTAAGACTTAATTTCTAATCAGCCAATCACATGGCGGCAACTCAGTGCATTTAGGCATGTAGACATGGTCAAGACAATCTCCTGCAGTTCAAACCGAGCATCAGTATGGGGAAGAAAGGTGATTTGAGTGCCTTTGAACGTGGCATGATTGTTGGTGCCAGAAGGGCTGGTCTGAGTATTTCAGAAACTGCTGATCTACTGGGATTTTCACGCACAACCATCTCTAGGGTTTACAGAGAATGGTCCGAAAAAGAAAAAAAATCCAGTGAGCGGCAGTTCTGTGGCCGGAAATGCCTTGTTGATGCCAGAGGTCAGAGGAGAATGGGCAGACTGGTTCGAGCTGATAGAAAGGCAACAGTGACTCAAATTGCCACCCGTTACAACCAAGGTAGGCAGAAGAGCATCTCTGAACGCACAGTGCGTCGAACTTTGAGGCAGATGGGCTACAGCAGCAGAAGACCACACCGGGTACCACTCCTCTCAGCTAAGAACAGGAAACTGAGGCTACAATTTGCACAAGCTCATCGAAATTGGACAGTAGAAGATTGGAAAAACGTTGCCTGGTCTGATGAGTCTCGATTTCTGCTGCGACATTCGGATGGTAGGGTCAGAATTTGGCGTAAACAACATGAAAGCATGGATCCATCCTGCCATGTATCAACGGTTCAGGCTGGTGGTGGTGGTGTCATGGTGTGGGGAATTTTTTCTTGGCACTCTTTGGGCCCCTTGGTACCAATTGAGCATCATTGCAACGCCACAGCCTACCTGAGTATTGTTGCTGACCATGTCCATCCCTTTATGACCACAATGTACCCAACATCTGATGGCTACTTTCAGCAGGATAATGCGCCATGTCATAAAGCTCGAATCATCTCAGATTGGTTTCTTGAACATGACAATGAGTTCACTGTACTCAAATGGCCTCCTCAGTCACCAGATCTCAATCCAATAGAGCATCTTTGGGATGTGGTGGAACGGGAGATTCGCATCAGGGATGTGCAGCCGACAAATCTGCGCCAACTGTGTGATGCCATCATGTCAATATGGTCCAAAATCTCTGAGGAATGCTTCCAGCACCTTGTTGAATCTCTGCCACGAAGAATTGAGGCAGTTCTGAAGGCAAAAGGGGGTCCAACCCGTTACTAGCATGGTGTACCTAATAAAGTGGCCAGTGAGTGTATATAGTATGTATGTTGTATGAATGTAGTATATATGAAGTATGTATGTACTGTATGTTGTATGAATGTAGTATATATGAAGTATGTATGTAGTATGTATGTTGTATGAATGTAGTATGTATGTAGTATGCAGTATGTATGTATGTATGTTGTATGAATGTAGTATATATGAAGTATGTATATAGTATGTATGTATGTTGTATGAATGTAGTATATATGAAGTATGCATGTAGTATGTATGAATGTAGTATATGTAGTATGTATATAGTATGTATGTATGTTGTATGAATGTAGTATGTATGTTGTATGTAGTATGTATGTAATATGTATGTTTGTTTTTGTTTTTTCACATTCAACACATTAGCCGGGTGATGGGACTACTACTGTCCCATCATTGGCTAATGTGTCAATCACTGTCATTGTAGCAAGCATAGCCCGATGGGACTTGTAGTCCCATCGGACGATGCCTGCACACACACAAGACCCCCGGCAGGCTCGTACAGACCCCCGAAAGCCGGCACTGGCCCCCGGCAGGCCCGTACTGACCCCCGGAAGCCGGCACAGGCCCCCGGCAGCCGGCACAGGCCCCCGGCAGGCCCGTACAGACCCCTGACAGCCGGCACAGGCCCCCGGCAGGCCCGTACAGACCCCCAGCAGCCGGCACAGGCCCCCGGCAGGCCCGTACAGACCCCCGACAGCCGGCACAGGCCCCTGGCAGGCGGCACAGGCCCCCGGCAGGCCCGTACAGACCCCCCGCAGTCGGCACAGGCCGCTCATCATGATGCGCACAGACCGCGCATCATGATGACATCATTTCAGCAGCCAATCACAGCCACAACAGTGGCTCATTGCATTATGGGGACTTCCGATTCCAGTATCCAATATTGAAAAAATATCAGTACTCGGTATCGGAATTGCGATACAGCGAATATTGGCCGATACCCGATATTTGCAGTATCGGAATGCTCAACACTACTGAGGACCAACAGGAACCGGCGGCCAAAAAAATGAAAACAAAGGAAGGTGAGTATAAGACGGGGGGCAGGGGACTTACATTTAAAGCACAACTCCAGTGGTGAAATGTAAAAAATGCGGTACTGGTGCTTTAAGAAATATTTATAGTTCAAGGCCCAACTCAGTAGGTAGAATTATTTTTAAAGTAATGTTTATTGTAAAAGAAAAAAATGAAAAGTAGCTCATAACTTACAAACCAGTGGTTCAGAAAGCACTACATAATTGCACCCCCATCATAACAGAGTAAGGTACTTAGGCCTCTTTCACACATCAGTTTTTTGCCATCAGTCGCAATCCAGCAGTTTTGAAAAAAAACCGATCCGTTGCAGATTGTGAAAAACTGATGAGACGGATCCGTTTTTTCACTGGATCCGACTGCCCTACCTGGTAATAATAATTGTTGCATGCTCATTTTAAAAAAACGGAATCCGTCGCTGGTTTCCATCATTTGACGGACAGCGACAGATCCTGCGTAAATATGCTTCAATTATAGCCAACAATCCAGCTGGATCCGTCGCTGTCCGAATTTTCGACAGAGACAAAGTTACTTTGTCCGTTGTCTCCGCCCGACGGACACAAAATTTCCGACGGATCAATTGAACGACGGACGAAACGTGCGGCCATCCGTCACAATCCATCGCTAATACAAATTTATGAGAAAAAAACGGATCCAGCGTCATCAGTCGCTGGATCCGTTTTTTTCGAAAAATGACGGATTGCGACTGATGGCAAAAAAATGATATGTGAAAGAGGCCTTACATTGCAGCTCACTTGTTCCACTGCTGCAGCCCTTCATTCATTCTTCCACACCTTTGGCATCTTCTTTCCATCTTCTTCCATCATACAAAAATGGAGTCTTCAGCCTTCTTCACCCTGTACTAGGGCTTCCAGCATGAAGTGGAACTCTGATGTTATGGTGCTCATCATGATATCCCGACATTACAGTGTTCATCACCTGAGATGCTGACTAGGCCACAGGTGATGAACATACTAACGGTATGACACCAAGTTGTGCTCGTGCGATGTCAGAGTCCTACTCTCTGCCGGAAGCCTCAGCACAGAGTAAAAAAGGCAGAAGAAGAAACTGTGTGATGGGGATGGTGGAAAAAGAAGCCGTTTGACGTGAATGACTTAGGTCTCTTTCACACATCAGTTTTTTGCCATCAGTCACAATCCGTTGTTTTTCTCCATAGACTTGTCTTACGTTTTTTGTCCAAATCGAAAAGTCGGACAACGACGGATCCAGCGCCATCCATCGTTGGCTATAATGGAAGCCGATCGACGGATTCCGTTTTTGAAACTGAGCATTCTCTCTCTCTCTCTCTCTCTCTCTCTCTCCAGAAGCCCAAGGGACAAAGTTCACCTCAAGCTACAGCTGCTACGACGGAGCCATCAAAAAAAAGATCAGTCGCATCAGTTTTTTACAATCTGCGCAGGATCCGTTTTTTCCAACTTTGACGGATTGCGACTGATTGGAAAAAACTGATGTGTGAAAGAGGCCTTACAGTGAAGTGAGTATTTATTTTATACGCCATATGTTTATTAGGGTTCTGGAATGGGGAGCGATTGTAGAGGGCTGGGACAGAACCCGGAGCATAATAAAGAACATTCAATTCAATCAGTCTCCTAAATTTGGCTGGGAAATTCAATTTGCATCAAAGTTACTCAATGTTAATCGAATTTCCCTGCCATACTTGAACAATCTGCAGAATTGAAAGCTCAACAGATTTGCTCATGTATAATATTTTTGTTTATTGAGAGACAGAGACAGCTATAGAAACTAGTAAAAATGAATATAGACACATAACTTACAATTTCTAGTCATCATTGAGTCATTATCTTTTCATTGGCCCATATAAACGAATAACGCTATAGCAAGGGTAGATGACTATAACACAACATAATGAAGTTGGGCATTTTCCAACCTCAAGTGCAGTATTGTGTTTACCAGCCTTGTAGACTGTTCCCTATGCCACCAACAGGACTTCCCTGATGAAAATGCATGAAAAAACATGTCGGGGGCCACTGGGAGCATTTGTGGCCTGTTGATCCTGACTGAGGTCATTTATGGCAGTATCATGAGGTGGCCACTGTTATCATTTAGTATCACTTGCAGACACCAAGGATTCCCTCTGGGAGAGATTATTCCATTCTTCTTTTTAATTCTTTACTAATTTTACTTCATTTTGGCGTTTGCATTGACCGTCATGCTTACTCATTTGTGGGTCACAATTAGCAATCTGTGCCAAAACTATGGATTTGTTAAATGTTAGTGTGTCTGTCTTTTTATAGTTTAATATCCAGGAGGATTTTTACATAATATTTCATTATATGTTATGTTTTAATCATCTACCCTTGCTAAGGTGTTGTTCACATGGACGGTAGATAATTCTATTTTCCAGGATTGGATTTTTTTTAATTTATAGCTTATATAAACTGACCTTAAATCTTGTTATATTGTTGATGGATGCCATTATTTGTTAAAACCTGCCTCTGTAAATCTACCTTTACTCATCGCCTATGAGACATGGAAAGAGAAAAGTGAAAGACATTCCCGTTACATTCATTATTTCCAATTGTTCATCACTCACCAATTATGAGCAAAACTAAACATATCAGTGTTTATTGCTGTGGATAAGATGGCCTCCGCACCCTGTCTACTCACACTCTGGGCAATGAGGTGATCTCCACTTTCTGTTAACGCTCACAATGTCCGTCTTGCAATTCGACAGTAGATTGAAACTGTGACTCATTTCTGTTTCAGATAAAAGGAGGAGTGATTGAATCAATGTATCACTTCTTTTTTATAATGGTGATATTTTCTTATTTATACACTCACACATGATATCATTGTAAAGTCTAAAAAAATACTACTCGATTGGGTCACTTAGTCATTATTATCCAGTCTCTTAGGTAGCATGTTCTTGCTATTTTTGGTCTGTAATCAATGAGTCTCTAACTAATTTCATTGAATCCAGTCTTCCCTTATCCATGAAATGTTCCCTGTGCCATTGGCTGCAACACAATCCCAAAGCAAGATTGATCCACCCCCATGCTTAATGGTTGGCAAAATGTTCTTTTCCTGAAATTTTTTCTCCACAAATATCTTTGTACATTATTGCCAAATAGTTCTATTTTAACCTCATTGGGCCATAGGATACGTTTCCAAAATACATCAGGCTTGTTTATATGTTCTTTTGCATACTTCTGATGCTGATTTTCATGGTGAGGATGCAGGAGAGGTTTTATTTTAATGACTCTTCCATGAAGGCCATATTTATGCAGTTGTCTCTGAACAGTAGAACAATGTACCACAAATCCAGAGTCTGCTAGATCTTTCTGAAGGTCTTTTGCAGTAAAGCAGGGGTTCTGATTTGCCTCTCTAGCCATCCCAACAGCAGCTCTTTCTGAAATGTTGCTTGGTCTTCCTGACCTTATCTTGACCTCCACTGTTTCTGCTAACTGCCATTTCTTAATTACATTTCAAGCTGAGGAAAGGGCAACTTGAAAATGCTTTACTATCTTCTTATAGCCTTCTCCTGCTTTGTGGGTCTGTTGTGGGTCTGTTGCTGTTTTTTGTCACAAATGTAGAGGAGGCTGGGTTTTTATAAACCTTGGAAATTTGCATCACCTGGCCTTTCTTAAAGATAATAGTGAACAAGCCATAATCCGAACAAGCTAATTAAGATCTGAAACTTTTTTTCAAAGTTATCTGAGCACACAAATCTCCAAGGGTGCTCAAACTTTTGCATCGGCCCATTTTTCCTGTTTGTAATTTTTAAAATATAAAAAATTACAATATACATATATTTTTTGCCTACAATACAAAGCAAATGTGTCCTCTTTGACTTTGTCTTTTGGAGATCATTTCAATTTCAACTTGTTTAACTGTTCAAAATAACAGTAATTTTGACCAGAGGTGACCAAATTATTACATGTCACTGTAGCTCCGCACAGATGAGCAGATCTGGGGTGTTTAGAGATAATTTTAGTCTGGTAAGCTGGAGACAAGATGATACTATCTGCCAGAGGAGTTGCTTGAAGCTAGATGAGACAGGGAAGTGGGAGTGTAAGGTGGAATGGGTGTAAGGTGGAAAACTGTGGATTTTGGTATACAGTAGTACCTGCATGTGATTTCTATGGAAAAGCTTTGACTACTTTGTCTATCATTATACCAATAATGGGAGCTCTGACTGTCAATACTGTGAGTTGGCTGATAACTAGTGTTGAGCGATACCGTCCGATACTTAAAAGTATCGGATCGGATGGTATCAGCCGATCTAAAAAAAATATCGGGTATCGCCGATTCCGATACCGGAAGTCCCATTCAAGTCTATGGGACTTCCGGTATTGGAATAAGAAAAACCCTATTTTTGCCTTGTACAGCCTCTCTGGGGTCTGTACGGGCCTTTCGGGGGGCTGTGCCGGCCTGCCGGGGGGTCTGTGCAGGCTCCGGTGGTCTGTGCCGGCCTGCCGGGGGGCTGTGCCGGCCTGCCGGGGGGTCTGTGCAGGCTCCAGTGGTCTGTGCCGGCCTTCCGGGGGGTCTGTGCAGGCTCCGGTGGTCTGTGCCGGCCTGCCGGGGGGGTCTGTGCAGGCTCCGGTGGTCTGTGCCGGCCTGCCGGGGGGCTGTGCCGGCCTGCTGGTGGTCTGTGCAGGCTCCGGTGGTCTGTGCCGGCCTGCCGGGGGCTGTGCCGGCCTGCCGGTGGTCTGTGCAGGCTCCGGGGAGCTGTGCCGGCCTGCCAGGGGGCTGTGCCGGCCTGCCGGTGGTCTGTGCAGGCTCCGGTAGTCTATGCAGGCATCGTCCGATGGGACTACAAGTCCCATCGGGCAATGCCTGCTACCATGACAGTGATTGACACATTAGCCAATGATGGGACAGTAGTAGTCCCATCATCCGGCTAATGTGTTGAATGTAAAAAAAAAAAAAAAAAATATTTACATGCTACATACATGCTACATACATACAACATGCATACTACATATATACTACATGTAACATACATACTACATACATGCTACATATTACATGCATGCTACATACTACATACATGCTACATACATACTACATACATAATACATATATACTACATGCATGCAACATACATACAACATATATACTACATGCATACAACATGCATACTATATATATACTATATATACTACATGTAACATACATACTACATATATACTACATGCAACATGCATACTACATACATGCTACATACATGCTACATACATACTACATACATAATACATATATACTACATGCATGCAACATACATACAACATATATACTACATGCATGCAACATGCATACTACATATATACTATATATACTACATGTAACATACATACTACATATATACTACATGCATACTACATACATACTACATACATGCTACATACATACTACATACATACACTACATGCATGCAACATACATACTACATATATACCACATGCATGCAACATGCATACTACATATATACTGCATATATACTACATGCATGCAACATACATATATACTACATACAATACATACATATAGACATACAGTACATATAACATAGAGTACATACTCACCGTCACTTGTCACTTTGATCCCCGAAGCCATTGTCGCCTGAGGAATAAATATCAAAATAAAAAAACACCAATATACTTACCCCGATCCGCAGAAGTCCACGAGGGTCCCACGTCCATCTTGCGTGGAGAACAGCAGCATCAGCTGATGCTACCGTTCTCTACCAGCACCAGGAATACAATGACGGAAGGTAGGTATCCTTCCGCACTGTATTCCTCCACCACTGTAAAAAAAAATTTTATTTTGATATTTATTCCTCAGGCGACAATGGCTTCGGGGATCAAAGTGACAAGTGACGGTGAGTATGTACTCTATGTTATATGTACTGTATGTCTATATGTATGTATTGTATGTAGTATATATGTATGTTGCATGCATGTAGTATATATGCAGTATATATGTAGTATGCATGTTGCATGCATGTGGTATATATGTAGTATGTATGTTGCATGCATGTAGTGTATGTATGTAGCATGTATGTAGTATGTATGTAGCATGTATGTAGTATGTATGTAGCATGTATGTAGTATGTATGTAGTATGTTGCATGTATGTAGCATGTAGTGTGTATGTTTCATGTATGTAGCATGTAGTATATATGTAGTATGTATGTTACATGTAGTATATATAGTATATATGTAGTATGCATGTTGCATGCATGTAGTATATATGTTGTATGTATGTTGCATGCATGTAGTATATATGTATTATGTATGTAGTATGTATGTAGCATGTATGTAGTATGTATGTTACATGTAGTATATATGTAGTATGCATGTTGTATGTATGTAGCATGTATGTAGCATGTAAATTTTTTTTTTTTTACATTCAACACATTAGCCGGATGATGGGACTACTACTGTCCCATCATTGGCTAATGTGTCAATCACTGTCATGGTAGCAGGCATCGCCCGATGGGACTTGTAGTCCCATCGGACGATGCCTGCACAGACCCCCGGAGCCTGCACAGACCACCGGCAGGCCGGCACAGCCCCCCGGCAGGCCGGCACAGACCACCGGAGCCTGCACAGACCACCGGCAGGCCGGCACAGCCCCCCGGCAGGCCGGCACAGACCAGCAGAGCCTGCACAGACCACCAGCAGGCCGGCACAGACCCCCGGAGCCTGCACAGCCCCCCGGCAGGCCGGCACAGACCACCGGAGCCTGCACAGACCACCGGCAGGCCGGCACAGCCCCCCGGCAGGCCGGCACAGACCACCGGCAGGCCGGTACAGACCCCCGGACAGTCGGCACAGCCCCCCCGAAGGCCCGAACTGACGGCGCATCATGATGCGCACAGAGAGCGCATCATGATGACGTCATTTCGGCAGCCAATCAGAGCCACAAAAGTGGCTCATTGCATTTTGGACTTCCGATTCCGGTATCCGATACGAAAAAAGTATCGGTACTCGGTATCGGAATTCCGATACGGCAAATATCGGCCGATACCCGATACTTGCGGTATCGGAAAGCTCAACACTACTGATAACTCCATGTGGCTTGCAACCCTCTCACAGTGCTTAATGTGGCTTAAGTTGTGACGCTCTCTTTCAGAGCTGAATATGGCTCTGAAGTTAAGAAATGTTGGGGACCACTGCTGTAATCCAACAAAAATGCCAATGAACCTGTTGTCATGTACCTATCAGGCAGGGCATAGACAAGGTATTTTGGTGTCTAAGTCCAGGTTCAGATTGCGGTAGGGCAGTCCATTCAACGTATGCGTTAAATGGACTGCGCTAACGCAGCTGCCTTTTTTGGATCGCGTTATGCGATTACGCTAGCACAGATGCTCCATCTGCGCTAGCAGTGATGGACCCTCGAATGCTGCAGACCGCGTCCGAGGGTCCGTCACAACATGACGACAAATCACTAACGCATGCCGATTAGGACATGCGTTAGTGATGCGCCACTTTATGGCAGTCTATGGCAGCGTTAACGGATGCCCTACATCGCGTTAATGCCGTGTTGTAACACAATCCGTTAGACGGACTGCCATAACGCAATGTGAACCCGACCTTAGGCAAATGAGGCCAGTGTTGCCACCTCCCTCTGACTTCTACACCCCAGAAAGGAATGCATCAAAGTACCCCCTATCAAACTCCCCTTAAATGTGTCCTCGAACCAGGTAAAAAGCTTTGACAACCACTTCCACATGGATTACCAGTTCTTTCACTAAAAAATATCAAGCTAAAAAAGAGTGCAGATTAACAGTTGGTGCAATTTTGTAGAGTATTTAAATTTATTTTACAACCTACTAGGGATAAATAACAATAATCATTACTGACATCCTATATTTAAAATATTATACTGAATACTATTCAATCATGGAAACTAATATAGCTTAGTTATAATGAGGTCTATTTAATTTCAATTAAGTTGTCCAGCATTTGATGGTATAGGTTAACACAAACCAAACCTATAACATTATAGTTAAAAATGGTCCATTTGATGGTGTTTGCATCCGTCATGGTACAACACAACTCACGACATAGCTTCCATATGGAGGCTCAAGCGTAAATATGATTCTTGCTTAAGCCCATCTTATGTGATAAAACACTACATCGCTGGCATAGAGAGCTGATAACATATCTAATCATTCAAAATGCCCATGCAAAGTAAAATAAGTTTTCAATAGACTATAGCAGAACCACCATCAGTACATGATTATAGCACCAAAACTACAACCAGTACATGAATACATTGTCAGAACCACCATCACTACATGAATGCATAACCAAAACCATCATCAGTACAAGAATACATAACTACATTTATCATTAGTACAAGATTATAGCACCAAAACCATCAGTACATGAATAAATCACCTGAACCACCATTAGTACATTAATACAGCAACAGAATCTCCATCAGTATATGATTACAGCACTATGATTACCATCCATACATAAATATATCACCAGAACCATAATCAATACATGAATAGAGCACTTGAATTATAATCATTACATGAATTCAAAAACAGAACCATCATCAGTTCATGATGACAGCACCAAAACCACCACCAGTACATGAGTACATCACCAGAACCACAATTACTGCATGATTACAGCAGTAGAACCTTCATTGGTACATCAATATAGCACCAGGCTTAGTAAAATGGTCAATTACAATGTTAGGCCAGCTTCCACCATATACATTTATATCGCATGAACCTACAGCTTCCAGTATGTCCTTAACAATGATAAAAAGATGCTGGAAGTTGTTGTTACAAGCCATGAACAGGCTGTGAACTATATAGGAACCACAGTACTTATTAGCCATAATCAATCTCACAAATAAGCATCTACATTCAAGTACCTTATAAGTGATATCTTCTTTGATTGGGGCTATTCTCATTCCTTTTTTTGATAATCTGATAATGATGCCAGGGTGACTTTTCACATCCTCAGCTCCTCTCTCCAGACAACTTTGTTCTCTAGCCTTCTGCAGCACATCCCAACCTGGTGTCCTTAAAGGAGTAGAAACGAATTTTTCTCCAGCGTAGAAAGGTAAAACTTCAAGTTTATTCAGTACTTGTTTTTTTTTTTTAATCACTGTAATTTTTATAAAATTTTATAAAATTTTACAATCAGAAATCAGAAATTAGATAAAACGATCACAATTTGGCTTGCAAATTAGATGGTCAGAAAGAATGGAGTACAATAAGAATGAACTCTTGGAAGACGTTTCCCCCAGTGGCATCAAAACATATTTAGCAATAGAACAGAAAAAGACAGAAAGTCCAACAGCAGTTCTAAATGATGCCAAGTTAAGATAACGCCATTCCCATACTTATATTACAATTAATATTAAAAAAAAAAATAGTAAAATAGTAAATAAGACGAGACATACACATAGGGAAGGGAAGGGAAGAAGAAACCTGTTAAAAAATCAACATGCTCTTAACTGTTGTTTCGGGCCCTAAAATAGTCCCAGGGAGCCCAGATGGTCTCAAATCTGTCCAAACTCGCATTCAATAAGACTGTTATGGGCTTAATCCTGCGGATCTTGCCTATTCTATCCAAAACATTCTGATAAGAGGGGGGAGATGTCAGTCTCCAATGAAGGGCAATCAAAAATCTAGCTGCCGTCAACAGATGTAACAGCAGTCTGGTCGAATTCTTCCCCAGCCCTCTAGGGGAAACATTTAGTAGGTATATAACCTTTGTAGCGATGGATTTCAAAAGTCGGTATGCCAGTTGGTTCACACAAATTTCTACAATTTTTGGGGATTGTACAGATAAGAATAATGATATTAATATTGGTAATTTTGAGATGGACAAGCAGCAGCTAAGGGATTTATTGTTAAAACGTACTAAGACTTGGTGGAATAGCAAAACTTTGGAATAATATTTACAAAAAGGTCTTATCCCACGTGGCCTGAGAATACAGGTGTTCTCCTCCTTTCCAGTTGAGGATAAAATTGTTGTACAGAAGTGGGAAGAAGCATGTCACAAATGCTCCCAAACATTTCTTGAATTATTGATTTCTCTTGATCATAAAAAACTTGAAATCTTAGAGGGTCAAATACGCTCAATACAGGATAAATTAAAGGAAAAATTATCCCTTAATGAGTTAACCATTTTTGAGGGAGATCTTAACAAAAGTTTTTCCAAATAGGAACAAGAACTTAAGGAATCTAAGACCAGCAAGTTCCAAAGAGATCAAATGGATTATCAAAATAATAGAACATATAGGTGGAAAACAAAACAAAATTGATCCCACTCTGAATCAATCAAGTCAGCCTCAAGTAGTTCATCTTTGCAGTCTATGGATATCAGTGATAGAGAATCCTCTACTAACTTCAGGCAATATAATACCCATCAGAGGACATATGGACGGAAAAATAATAAACATCAGGATTTCAAGCAAAGTGATGAACTAAAGGTAATTAACCTTTCCCGATATTGAACTCACACCAGCACAACATTTGGTGTTGTCTATGGGCTTACTTTTTGCCCTATGGCAAATATGGATACTTTTATGGTTATTAAAGATATTTTTCTTTTTGCCCGTAAATTAATTCTAAAGAAGTTTCATGATAAGCGGTCATTGAATACACCTTTTTCAACAGGGGCAGAACTGGAAGCACTCTGGATATTAGAGGAATTACTATTAGAGCAACAAGATTCCTCATCATCAAGTAAGTTTCCTGACTTTATTAAAAAGAAGTCCAAAAATTTCCCTCCCATTTCTTTGAACTCATCAGTGGAAATATTTGTCAGGATGGTATGTAATGAGTTATACCAGTTACAGGTCAAATCGCCTTTTGACAATTTGACAAAAATCCAACGGTAGGCATTACAGGAACTCAAGGATATGAAACAAGTCATATTTAAACCGGCTGATAAAGGTGGAACATCTGAAGAGAGGCATTTCAGAGTAACTAAGTACTGGAGTGCTTCACACTACAAAGCGCTAGGAAGGAGACTGCACAGCCCTTCTGCTGAGAGAGAATCCTGATCTGCTTCCAGGCTAACCTGCTCCAATACCATCTGTAATCAGGACTCTGGACTGCATATACTCAGTAAAGGTACAGAAACTACAACCGCTGTGTCTTGTCTGTTCCCTAGGCTTTCGGCACTGCTACATCCCTGTGCCAGCGACATCTACACTGCCCTGGGACTACAGCTACACCTGTGGGGAGCTTTTACATCTCCGCTGCACCCTACCATCAGTCCCAGTGGATCTGTATGCAGCGTTGGCCTAACACCATATTTGCCAAACACCACGGGTGGCGTCACAAACTATTCTACCATTAACTACATCTCCCCATTGCTTGGGCGCCCAGGGCCACGGACCGGGTCACCCATGCTGTGAAACATCCCCCTGACACCGGCCCGGTAGCGAGTACCCCACAGCCCTGGGAAGGCGACTCAACTTGGCGTCACAAACAGGATTACGGAGCCCGGTATCCCCGGGTCCTGTGTGCCATAGACTGTGATTGTGAACTGTGTGAATTTGGCGCCAGAAACCACCATTGCTGCGCTGCTTGGTGTGCGCGGGAAGAAAGAGGCGGGCCTTTGTGGGCGGAGCCTGCCACAGAGCACGAAGGAGTGAAGTGCCCCACGTGAAGAGGGAACAGCACACGAGAGGAGGAGGAGCTGAGGCCTACAGCCCGGAGCGTCAGGCCCGTGCAGCGGCCGCTGGTGAGCTCACACAACCCCCGGCCCTTGCTAACGTTAACTAGGGGGGAGAAGATGTCTGCGCCAAACGGCGATGCAGCGACAGGCGCCGCGGCCAACCCCGCGGTACCGCCAGGAGAAGCGCCCGCTGCGGCGGTCCCCATAATGCCGCTATCCTTGCCTTACATACCGGGAGCGGCCTGGCTACCGCAGTACTCGGGTGAGTCACATACCCTGAGTGAATTTAAAGAGCGACTGTGCAGCTTGTTTAAAGTTTACCCCCTGTCTGAAAGCCAGAAAGTGAATATCCTGATTGGACAGCTAACAGGTGCAGCACTGAGGGAGGTGAAAGCCTGGCAGGACACCGATAAAGAGACTGTTGCAAAGGTCCTGGCCAAGCTGAAGAGCACTTTTGACACCCGCACTGCAGCTGAAATCAAGATGAGGTTCTTTGGCTGTAAACAGAGGGCACAGGACAGTATCAGAGACTATGCTCTCAACCTGCAGGAGGCGCTGCGAGCAGTTAAACAAGTTGACCCTGACAGTGTAAAGGAAGAAGATCAACTGTTAAAGGAGCAGTTCATTGAAGGGCTCCTGTCCAGCACCTACAGAGGGCAGTTACGTATTCTAACCCTGCAAGACCCTGATCTGGACTTTGCTAATTTCAAGGACAGGGCTATTCAGGTGCTGAAGGAATCCTCTGACAGCCGTCCAGCGCCCCTAGGCGCCCAGCGATCACCTACCATCAGGAAGCTACATCCTTTCCTTCCATCCCTGTGGAAGCTGATGCCCAGACCTTGGATAAAGATCCAACAGAGGAGCTGCGTCTTCAGGTCCAGGAGCTGACCAAAGGAATGGCTGCACTCACCAGAACCGTGCAGTCCCTGCAAGATTCCTTCAAAGAAAATGTCTAGCTTGCTTCCAGTCCAGAGGATGTCCCGTGGCTCCAGAGGAGGAGAACCCCGCCACTTCGAGGAAGGAACAATGATCGCTACGACCAGGATGAACGTCCCATCTGTCGCCGCTATTACAAGGCAGGTCATCTTGCAAGGTACTGTCCTTTAAACGAGCAATCCCTGGGGCAAAGGGCCAACCCCCAGGAGTAGGATCACCAGGCCCAAGGAACTGGAGAGCCAAGTATGTGGGAGGGAGACCGATCCTCCCTGTGGTGATTGACGGCATCCCCATGAACGCTTTGCTGGACACTGGCTCCCAGGTAACTACTATGCCGTATAATTTGTACAAGAGGTACTGGGCTGATTCTGAACACACCCGTGGCTCAACTGATGAACTAACAGTTGTTACTAGTAATGGTCATACCTTGCCACAGATTGGATGCAAGGAAATTACTGTTAAAGTGGGGTGGGTAGAGCTAAAATCACAAGGACTGATAATTGTTGATATTGATCGACGTGAATGTAACCCAATGATGACTCTTGGTACAAATGTAATTGAAAACTGTCTGTCCGAGGTTATTGTCTTGTTGCAACAGGTGGCTGAGACTGCTGGTTCCGATGAACAAAGAGTCCTGCAGAAGGAGATCCGAGCCCTGATGCAAAGACAACAGGTAGAACTCTCTGGCGGAGAGATTGGCAGCGTCAGAGTGAGTGATGCTTTCCCCATTGTAATACCACCCAAGAGTGAAATGTTGATATGGTGTCGGGCAGCTATAGGCCTTAGAGGGAGGGATTACCAGGCATTGGTGGAACCAGTATACTACGAAAGCAGGCCCACTGTCCTGACAGCCAGAGGGGTGGTTGATGTACAAAAAGGGAGAGTACCTGTACGCCTTTTGAATTGTGGGGAAGAGGAAGCTACAATACCTCGGTACGTCACAGTTGCTAAACTGCTCACTGTTAATAACAACTCATTGCAGGCAGCAGAGCCTTTGGTCTCATCCGATCCGGTGGAGGAGCTTTTACATCTGGTGGTGGTGCCAGCAACTGCAGGTGGGAACTGACTCTACACCTTCATACCAGAGAAATGGGGTTTACAGAGTGACACAAGAGTATGAGCAGGTATTCAGCAAATACCCACTAGATTTTGGGCAGGCAAAAGGGGTGCAACATCATATCCCCACTGGAGACCATCCACCCATAAAGGAGAGGTACAGACCTATACCCCCAACACAGTACCCATGTGCTAAGAGTATGTTGAAAAAGATGAAGGAAGCTGGGGTCATTAGGGACAGTTGTAGCCCATGGGCAGCTCCAATAGTGTTTGTAAAGAAAAAGGATGGTACTATGAGAATGTGTGTTGATTACAGGAAAATTAACAGTATCACACATAAAGATGCCTAGAATTGAAGAGTCCTTAGCTGCACTTAAAACTGCTAACTTCTTTTCCACCTTGGATCTCACCAGTGGGTATTGGCAGGTTCCCGTGGCAGAGGCAGATAAGGAGAAAACAGCATTTACTACTCCAATGGGTCTCTGTGAGTTCAATTACATGCCATTCGGGCTCTGCACTGCTCCAGGAACATTTCAATGGCTGATGGAGTGTTGCCTGGGACACATGAACTTTGAGACAGTCCTGTTGTACCTGGATGATGTCATTGTTTTCTCCAAGACCTATTAAGAGCATCTGGAACACCTGGCTGAAGTATTTGAAGCTTTGGCCAATTTTGGCCTGAAGGTGAAGCCTTCCAAATGCAACCTCCTGAAGACTAAGGTACAGTACCTTGATCACGTGGTTAGTGCAGAAGGTGTGGCACCAGATCCTGACAAGGTCACGGTCATCTGGGACTGGACGAAGCCCAGCAACCTCCATGAGGTACGCCAATTCCTTGGACTGGTTGGCTACTACCGGAGATTCATCAAAGGCTTTACTGAAATAGCCACCCCGATGCAAAACCTTCTGGTGGGGCAGTCCAAGAAAGGCAAGCAGAAGAATTCCACATTTGAATGGACTGAAGAGTTGGAGAGGTCTTTCACCAGACTGAAGATGGCTCTCACAGGTGACAAAGTTCTGGCCTACCCAGATTATGACAAACCCTTTGTGCTGTACATGGATGCCAGCAACGTGGGATTAGGAGCAGTACTGTCGCAGGTACAGAATGGAAAAGAGAGAGTGATCTCCTATGCCAGCAGGAAGCTGTGTCCCACTGAGAGGAACCCAGATGATTACAGTTCTTTCAAGCTGGAGTTCCTTGCCATAGTCTGGGCTGTCACTGAAAGGTTCAAGCATTACCTAGCTTCTGCCAAGTTTACAATCTTCACGGGCAACAATCCGTTGACTCACTTGGACACTGCCAAGCTAGGAGCACTGGAGCAGCGATGGATGACTCGGTTATCCAATTATGAGTTTACCATCAAGTACCGGGCAGGGCACAAGAATGCCAATGCTGATGCGCTATCCAGGATGCCTAATCTGCCAGATGCAGGAGAAGACCCTGAGGCTCTGGAAGAGGTAGAATTGCCTCCCTTTCACCGGCCACTGGCGTCCCAACGTGCTTGAGGAGTAAGAAACAGGCGGCGTGGCTTGAAGGAAGTCACTCTGAATCCGTTGCCCCATCATGATTGGGCAGAAGCGCAAGATAATGACCCTGCAGTCCACCTGGTGAAAGAGCTGCTGACACAAGGTGACTCACGCCCAGAGTTAAATGCTCCTGAAGAAACTCATCAGTTGTGGAAGGAAAGAGGTCGGCTGTTCATTTATGAAGGGAAGCTGTGTCGAAGGAGTATCAATGCCCGCACACATGAGCTGGTCTGGCAGGTGGTGGTCCCAAAGAAAGATGCATCAATGGTCCTAGGAGCATACCACAATGGAGCTGGACACTTTGGATGGAAGAAGTTAGAAACATTGCTCTGAGAGAGGTTCTACTGGACTGGCATGCGGAAGGCCATTGAGAGGTGGTGCAGGGAGTGTGGACAGTGTAACCTGCGCAGAAAGGATTACAGCCAATCATCACCAAACAGCCTAGCCTAGGAATTTCCCACGCAGCAATGGCATAAAGTGAGACTAGGGACTTTTTTTTTTTAAGTGGCGGAGGAATACAGTGCGGAAGGATACCTACCTTCCATCATTGGATTCCTGCAGCCCGTAGAGAACGGCAGCATCAGCTGATGCTGCAGTTCTCTACCCACGATCATCGTGGGACACACTCGTGGACTGCTTCGGATCGTGGGTGAGTATTTTTGTGGTTTGTTATGTTAATATTTATTCCGTAAAAGACAATGGCTTCGGGGAACAATGTGACAAGTATTGGTAAGTATGTTACTCTATGTTATATGTACTGTATGTCTATGTATGTATTGTATGAATGTATTGTATGTAGTATGTATGTAGTATATATGTGGTATGTATGTAGCATGTAGTATGTATGTAGTATGTATGTAGCATGCATGTAGCATGCAGTATGTATGTAGCAGGCATGTAGTATATATGTAGTATGTATGTAGCATGTAGCATGTAGAATGTATGTAGTATGTATGTGGTATGTATGTAGCATGTAGTATGTATGTAGCATGCATGTAGTATGTATGTAGTATATATGTAGTATGTATGTAGCATGTAGTATGTATGTAGCATGCATGTAGTATATATGTAGTATGTATGTAGCATGTAGTATGTATGTAGCATGCATGTAGTATGTATGTAGTATGTATGTAGTATGTATGTGGTATGTATGTAGCATGTAGTATGTATGTAGCATGCATGTAGTATATATGTGTTATGTATGTAGCATGTAGCATGCATGTAGCATGCATATAGTATGTATGTAGTATGTATGTAGTATGTATGTGGTATGTATGTAGCATGTAGCATGCATGTAGTATGTATGTAGTATATATGTGGTATGTATGTAGCATGTAGTATGTATGTAGCATGCATGTAGTATGTATGTAGTATGTATGTGGTATGTATGTAGCATGTAGTATGTATGTAGCATGCATGTAGTATGTATGTAGTATGTATGTAGTATGTATGTAGCATGCAGTATGTATGTAGCATGTATGTAGTATGTATGTAGTATGTATGTAGTATATATGTAGTATGTATGTAGCATGTAGTATGTATGTAGCATGCATGTAGTATATATGTAGTATGTATGTAGCATGTAGTATGTATGTAGCATGCATGTAGTATGTATGTAGTATATATGTGGTATGTATGTAGTATGTATGTGGTATGTATGTAGCATGTAGTATGTATTTAGCATGCATGTAGTATATATGTAGTATGTATGTAGCATGTAGTATGTATGTAGCATGCATGTAGTATGTATGTAGTATGTATGTAGTTTTTTTTTTTTTTTAACATTTAACACATTAGCCGGATGATGGGACTACTACTGTCCCATCATTGGCTAATGTGTCAATCACTGTCATGGTAGCAGGCATCGCCAGATGGGACTTATAGTCCCATCGGACGATGCTTGCACAGACCCCCGGACATCAGCACAGCCCCCCGGCAGGCCGGCACAGCCCCCCGGCAGGCCGGTACAGACCCCCACAGGGTGCACAGACCACTGGCAGGCCGGCACAGCCCCCCGGCAGGCCGGTACAGACCCCCACAGGGTGCACAAACCACAGGCAGGCCGGCACAGCCCCCCGGCAGGCTGGTACAGACCCCCACAGGGTGCACAGACCACCGGCAGGCCGGCACAGCCCCCCGGCAGGCCGGTACAGACCCCGGGCAGTCCACACAGCCCCCCGGCAGGCCGGCAGAGACCCCCGGAAGGCCCGAAATGACGGCGCATGATGATGAGCACACACCGCGCATCATGATGACGTCATTTCGGCTGTCAATCAACTTTGAACTTCAACTTCCGATTCCGATGCCGACTTCCGATATTGAAAAAATATCGGAAGTCGGTATCGGAATTCCGATACAGCAAGTATCGGCCGATACCCGATACTTGCGGTATCGGAATGCTCAACACTACTCACCGGTCAAGGTCCAGCTTTCGAGGCAGAAGTGTTCCATGAGTTCTGCAACTTGTATGGCTGTAAGAAGATCCAGACAACACCTTATCACCCACAGACCAATGGCATGTGCGAGAAGATGAACCAGGTAATGATCGATCTACTGAAGACGCTGCACTTGGAGGAGAGGAATGTGTGGCCAGAATAGTTGCCGGACCTGGTAGATCTCTACAACCATATTCCAGTGAACTCTACCAACTGTACTCCAGCATACCTGATGAGAGCAAGACCGGGTAGGCTGCCTGTGGATTTGGACATGGGAGTCCTGACGCCTGAAGTAACGTTGCCAGATGCTGACTGGGACAAGGAGAGGCAGCAGCAGTACAGAAGAGTACAGGAGTGTGTAGAGAAGAGTCTGGCTCAGGCAAGGCAGAAGCAGGAGAGACTTTATAACCAAAATGCACCTGCTGTTCCTTTTTCGCCGGGAGAACAAGTTCTCAAGAGAAAAAGAAGACTGCATAAGCTGGATGATCAATGGGAAGAGGAGCCCTATACAATTCTGCCCTCAAACTTTGATAATGCCAAAGTATGCCTTGTTAGCAAGGATGGAGGAGAGACCTCAGCAGCGGTATCCAGGGATCACTTGAAGTTATGCCCTGACCAGTTGAAAGAAAAAGCAGGAGGATCAGATAACATTTCACCTACAGAGGAAGAAAAGACAGTCAGTACCGTGCTGGGAGAGTTCCCTGCGAACTGGACTAGAATTAGTGATGCAATAGTGGTGCCAGTGTTATTATTCCCCCAAGTAGAAGCACAGGAAGATAGGACTCAAGAAGACCCTGAAGATCAGGAAAATCAGGCAGCAGTTGCCACACCAGCAGTGGTGTCAGAGAACCCTCGCCCTGCCAGTGGTGAACCTGTAGTGCCCGTGGTGAGTCCAAGAGTTCCTAGACAGTCACGTATCCCTGTGCCATGTAGAATTACTAGGAGCGTATCTAGAGCATTACACGCTACAGCGGTAGTTAGAACCAGACAAACAGTAAGGCCCACTACAGTACCAGTGTTACGCAGATCCACTCGTACCACAAAGGGTGTACTGCCAGTTAGGTTCCGCATCTAAAGTAACATGTGAATATTGAAATTGAATGTAAATATGTAACTGTTTTCTAAGTTTTGTGCCTACAGGTAACCTGTAAGAGTTCCCTTTGAAAGTTACCAGTTTTGTTTCATGGACACTGAACCACAGGACTTGTGTGTGGTCAAAATTTTTATTTATAAATAGTTACCATTTGCCAGGAATGGACCATGGACATTGATGTTGGACTTGTCATCATAGGACCATTTTTGAACACTTGGTTTTTGTACATTTTTACCTTTTTCAAATCTTGTACAATTATTGTTGTTTATATGTTATATATGTTGTTTTTCATGTTTATTGTTCAGCCCAGGAGTGTTGACTTTCACCAGGGGGGAATGTGGCGCCCCCAGGGGTATGGTCGCCACACTGGCTTTGCCTTCCTCCAAGGGAGGGTAAATGCCAGGCTTGGAAGCAGTGATGGTTCTCTCCAGCAGTTAACCTAATGCATGCAACACAGTTCCACTCCGGGCCAGCAGAGGGAACTCTGAACCAGGATTCTGGAGAGGAGTGTCCTCTGAGGGCCAGGAGGAAGAAGGATCAGATAGTCTGCGGAGGGTGAAGTGTGCAGAAGGGAAGAACGAAGCTGAGAGGTTGAGCTGCAGAAGGCGAGCTCCCTCAGCTTGAGAGCACACAGAACTGGAGTCTGGTCTCCACAGTGGTAGGGATACTGACGGTCCTGCCACAGATACCAGAGGAGTAGGAGACTGTAAATTCCCTGCTCCCAGCAAAGACTTGGGACACAACAGCAAATGAATAGAAAGCCAAGACTCAGGAGAGGAGTCCCCGAGAGAGGCTACAGCTGTCTGTCTTACAAGTAAAGTTCTAGGAACATCTGAAGAGAGGCATTTCAGAGTAACTAAGTACTGAAGTGCTTCACACTACAAAGCGCTAGGAAGGAGACTGCACAGCCTTTCTGCTCAGAGAGAATCCTGATCTGCTTCCAGGCTAACCTGCTCCAATACCATCTGTAATCAGGACTCTGGACTGCATATACTCAGTAAAGGTACAGAAACTACAACCGCTGTGTCTTGTCTGTTCCCTACGCTTTCGGCACTGCTACATCCCTGTGCCAGCGACATCTACACTGCCCTTGGACTACAGCTCCACCTGTGGGGAGCTTTTACATCTCCGCTGCACCCTACCATCAGTCCCAGTGGATCTGTATGCAGCGTTGGCCTAACACCAAATTTGCCAAACACCACGGGTGGCGTCACAAACTATTCTACCATTAACTACATCTCCCCATTGCTTGGGCGCCCAGGGCCATGGACCGGGTCACCGCTGCTGTGACACATCCCCCTGACACCGGCCCGGTACTGAGTACCCCACAGCCCTGGAAGGGCGACTCACCTTCTTTTCCCGAAAGTTCTCTTCTACTGAAAAAAATTATGATATAGGGAATCGGGAATTATTGGTCCTAAAATGGGCCTTTGAGGAATGGCGCCACTTCCTCGAAGGTGTTAAACACAAGATTACAGTAATCACAGATCACAAGAACCTGACCTACTTGGAGTCAGCTAAATGACTGAATCCTAGGCAGGCTAGGTGGGCTTTATTCTTCTCAAGATTTAACTTTGTGATCACGTTTCGTCCAAGGACTAAAAATGTAAGGGCCTATGCCCTCTCTCAAAGTTTCTGTCCCTCACAATCTGAGGACTCGGAACCAGTTCCAATACTGGCCAATGGGATTGTTGTGTCGGTAGTGTCTCTGGACCTTCTGGAGGAGATCCGTAGGTCCTCAGAACCAGCCCCTGATTCGACGCCCCCCCAGAAATTGTTCGTTCCAGCCCCGTTTCATCTACAAGTTCTGAAGGAGTCGCATGACTCTGTCCTGGCAGGCCATCCTGGTGTCAATAATACCACCAGACTAGTGACTAAGAATTTTTGGTGTCCGACGGTAGTTAAGGACTGTAAGGATTACGTACTAGCATGCGAAATCTGCGCTCGCGCCAAGTCCTCCCATAATCCGCCTGCCGGCTGGCTCCAGTCCTTGCCCGCCCCAGAGAGTCCATGGACCCACATCTCCATGGACTTCATTACTGACCTCCCGCCCTCAGAAGGGAAGTCATGTATCTGGGTGGTGGTGGACAGGTTAAGTAAGCAATGTCATTTCATTCCCCTGTCTGGACTACCTAATTCTGAAACTTTGAGTAAGTTGTTTATTATTCATGTAATACGACTGCATGGCAATCCGGTGAATATCGTGTCCGACCGAGGTACCCAGTTCGTTTCTAAATTCTGGAGGGCATTCTGCAAACGCATTGGCATTGAATTATACTTCTCCTCCGCTTACCACCCTGAGACCAATGGTCAAACTGAGCGCACCAACCAGGCTCTAGAGAAATATCTCCGCTGCTATATCTCGGAACATCAGTCCGATTGGGTGGAACATCTCCCGTTAGCTGAATTCGCCCTATATAACCAATACCAGGAATCTATCAAAACCACCCCGTTCTTTTGCAATCACGGTTTGCTCCCACATTTTGGTTCATTTTCGGCCAAGATGTCGGAACTCCCGGGGGTAGAGAATTCCATACGTCACTTAAGGAGGTGAACACAAACTTGAAAGGGTCCCAGATCAGGCAGGCATCGGCCGCAAATAAACGGCGGTCCACGGGGCCGCACCTACGAGTTGGGGACAAAGTTTGGCTCTCTACCAAGAACATTAAGCTGAAGGTGCCATCTGCCAAACTGGGTCCCAGGTTTATTGGTCCCTATGAGATATTAGAGGTAATTAACCCGGTGGCCTTTCGTTTAATGTTCCCTCAGTCTTTTAAAATACCAAATGTTTTCCACAAATTCCTCCTCAAGATGTACCGCTCCCCAATTCATCCCGTCCAGTCCCCTCCTCCTCCAGTTTTGGTCAAGGGTGCCTTGGAGTACGAAGTCCAGGGTATCCTTGATTCCCGTTTGGTGAGAAGGTCCGTGCAATATTTGGTGCATTGGAAGGGCTACCGTCCAGAGGAGAGGTCCTGGGTCCCTGCTAGTGACATCCATGCCAAAGGGTTGATTTAGAAGGTTTCAACTCCTTCACCCTGACAAACCGGGTTTTGAGGGTCCGGAGGCCCGTCTTGGAGGGGGGGTACTGTCACGTCGCCGTCAGACTTGGGGCCTGCTGTTCCGGTCGCAGCCACTAGGAGGCGCCAGACCACCACTTTGCCGTCAGACTCGGGGACGGCTGTTCCTGCCTCGGCCACTGGGAGGCACCGTGGTTCTATTACGTCGCCGTCAGACTCAGGGCCTATGGTCCCGGCTTTAGCCACTAGGAGGCGCCGGTCTGTCACGTCACCGTTAGATTCGGGGCCTGCTGTTCCGGTCACGGCCACTAGGAGGCGCCGGACCGCCACTTCACCGTCAGACTCGGGGACGGCTGTTCCTGCTTCGGCCACTGGGAGGCGCCGTGGTTCGCCCATGAGTTATGGTGGTGACAGAGAAGGGGCTCCTGCGCAGACATCTGGTGGGCGCAGGCTCTGCCCCTCTGTTAGTCGTCAGGGGGTTACTGCATCACCATCTAGCCTGGTCCTGGGGGCGGTCCTAATGACATCACCAGTCCAGGAACCTGTGAGGGATGACCTGATCCCTCAAATACCTTGGGACTGGTCTTGCAAGCCGCTGGATATATTCTTGGTTCCCCTGTGTGCAACTGTGTGAATTGCTACAACTAACTTTGACCTCAGCCTGGATTTCTGACCATTCTATTGCCTGCCGATTTTGTACTTCTGCTGCCCTCCTGGTTTATGACTCTGACCTTGGCCTAGATTTCTGACTCTGCTTCTGCCTAACGATTTTGTACTTCTGCCTCCCTCCTGGTTTATGACTCTGACCTTGGCCTGGATTTCTGACTCTGCTTCTGCCTAACGATTTTGTACTTCTGCCACCCTCCTGCTTTATGACTCTAACCTTGGCCTGGATTTCTGCTTCTGTCTGCTGTTTTTGTACCGTTGCTGCCCGACTGGTTTAGACTTCGATCCCACTACGTTTTTGGTCCTGTATTGGAACACCTCTCTGGCGACCGCCCTGCTCTGGTCCACTGCTCTTGTTCAGGCAGCTACCTCCTGGGCTCTGCTATAAATCCAGATCCCTGTATAGGGGTAAAAGGTATCAGGGTTGCTCGGAGTGTTGTCTTACTGCAGCCCAGACTCGCAGACGGACGTCACAGATGGGCCCTTTGTATCCCGACAGCTGTCCATACTCTTTCAAAGTGACTATGAGTTTGGGGAGTGTTATATGAAGTTTAGTGAGGGTCAGTAAAAGGTCATCAGCAAATAAGAAATCTTAAATACCTTATTCTTGACTTCCACCCCTGAGGTATTATGATTTTGACGTATCATTGCTGCTAGAGGCTCTATAGACATTATGTATAGCAGGGGGGAGAGGGGGCATCCTTGATTCGTGCCATTAGAGATGAGAACAGATGGGGAGACACAAAAGGGCAACTTAATCGAAGCTGATGGGGATCTATACAATGCCTTTAAGGCTGTAAAAAAAAAAAAGCTCCTGAGATACCAAATGTTTTCACTGTTTCAAACAAGAAAGACCAATTGAGTCTGTCAAATGCCTTCTCTGCGTCTAAACTTAAAATAAGCGATTGTGTATTATTTTTGTTGGACACATCAATCAAAATTATTGTCCTTCTGGTGTTGTCACCTCTCTGACGAAAAGGGACAAAGCCTACCTGATCCTTACTAATAAGCTGGGGTAGCCACTGATTAAGTCTATTAACCAACATACGGGTAAATATTTTCAAGCTTGAGTTTAATAGGGCTATCAGACAATAATTAGAGCAATCCAGAGGGTCTTTTCCTGCCTTAGGAATAAGTATCAAGTATAAATGTGACATGGTATCTGTTATGGGAGAGCCCTCCATAAATGAGTTAAACATTTTAGTCATGTGGGGGATAAGCTCATCTGCAAAAGTTTTATAATAAAGATATGTCAGCCTGTCTGGACCAGGGGACTTTCCTAAAGGCAAGTCTTTCAAGATTTCAGCTATTTCCCCCTTGGTTAACAGGAATATTAAAAGAGTTTATCGCTTCAGGGGCCAAGACTGGTAAATTTAAATTGGATAAATGATTTTTCAATAGGAAGTCTCTTTTATTTTCATCCGAAGGAAGCGTATCCTGGAGAGTATAAAATTTACTATAGAAATTATAAAATGAATTAGAAATCTCGGATTGTAGTGTATAGTGCCATATTCAAAAAAGGACATGTTGGCAACACAAGGGGGATCCCAGGTTGTACAGGACCCATGTGTTTCGACTAGATAGTCTTAGTCATGGTCCATGACTAAGACTATCTAGTCGAAACACGTCGGTCCTGTACTTCCTGGGATCGCCCTGGTGTTGCCAAGTACTGAATAAGCTTGAAGTTTTACCTTTTTATGTTGGATAAACATTCCTTTCTATTTCTGTCTCAAGAACCGCCCAGGACCAGGGCTGCTCCTTGCGTGGATTCCTTTCACTCCCAAGTGCCAGATATAGGGTGAGCTGACTATTTCCCCCTCTCTATATATCCTTAAAGGGGTTGTCCAATAACTATAATGCCCTTTGTAAATACATTTCTTTAAGCCTTAACCACTTTTGTAAATTATTACTATAGCATACCATTCTCCTTATTTAACTAATCCCTATATCTGTATTTTTACTTTACTGCTTGTGATTTTTCCTTTGAGGAGAGTCTCCCCAGACCCATAGCAATTTTTTACGTCCTATGCAAAACACTGCCCTCACTCAGTTTGTTCAATAAAAAATTATAATATCCCCTGGTTGGCTTCCTCTAGCTGGACACCTCACATCTATGGCATAGCTAGGTTCCTTATTGGGCCTCCTGATGAACCGCATGGACGGGGAAACGCATCGAGGCTGGAGCTAAGTTTGGGCTAACTCCCTACTTGTTTTTTGACTCTAATCATGCTGTGAATTTTGATGAGGCTGGAATTAAGTTTGGGCTAACCCCCTGTTTTTTTATTCTAATTATGTTGTGAATCTTGCTATTGATTTGTTTTGCTCTTTCTACACTGCCATTTTTTTTAGCTGTAGGGATACTGTATGCCTTGCTATCATAACCCTACGGCTGGCTCTTATGATATAATATTTAGAGCTACATATTGATTTTTGAGAAGCTAAAGCTGATTGCTGTATTGGGATTAACCCCCTTTGAGTCTATGAACTGTGTTATCTACTACTAGCTTGGCTTTGGATATATGGCCATATCTATGATGTAAATATTTTTCTATGTGATCCTATCCCTATTGTAGGCTCTCTTTGTATTATATTTTTGGAGCTACACATCGCGATACCTATGATGATGTAAATAATTTGCTATGTGCTCCTATCCTAATTGTTGGCTCTCTTTGTAATATTTTTAAAGCTACATACTTTTGGTTAAACTATATTTTTTGATAGGGAAGGATCATTTTTTGATATACAAGAGCATTGTTGTATTGTACTAACTTGAGGTCCTTATTAATTATATAAGCAATAAAGTTCTATCCTTTCATCTCTTTTTATTGCTTATTGTTTTCCCACCTGCATTATATCAGGGCCTATTAAGGACATTTTGGGACAGTCATTGCAGAATGGGGGCGCCAAAAAAAATCGTCTCTATTAGGGTGCCAACCACCACAGTCAGGTAGGGATAGTAGGGCATTGTAGGGACCTGTTAGGTTAGTTTTTTCATGTTATCAACTTATGCTATTTTTCTTGTGTTATATGCATAATTTTTCTGCACTGGGTGGTGAATTTTATGAAGTATCTAATAAAGTTTTATGTTTTTATGGGAATTTATGTTTACACATAATATCCCCTGTATGCCCCATTGATGGTCGCAATACCAATAGTGCTACTTAAGTGCCCACTTAACGTGTAATAATATCCACTGAGTTCCCCCATGTATAGCAATAATAGCTCCTCAGTCCACCCTCACATACAGTAATAATGTCCACTGATTCCCCTTCATGTACGGTATTAATGCCCCTGTGTCTACCCATGTACAGTAACTATGTGCCCCATGTGCCACTGGCTTATACATAGTATGATGCTGTGGCGCCCCTGAGGGTTCAGTCGCCACAGAGGTACTGCACCTCAACTAGAGGTGTAGTATCCCACTTACCAGGTAAGGTGGAGGGCACCTGACAGTACTCTAATACTTGCACCCAACACACATCCTATTGCAGCAGGGCACCCTGGATGGAGGATCTCATCCCTGCCGGGTAGTAAAGGGTGTTGGGAGGTGGGTGGAGCTGCTGGAAGGAAAGACACAGAAGGAAGCTCCCTGTAGTGGGAAGGGATCCTAGAGGCACGGAGCAGCAATCATACTGTCCATGGGGCTCATTTCACGCTGACAGACGATGGGTGGAGAGAAAAGATTGCAGAAGGGTATTGGCTCCCTAACCTAGTGGAGATACCATCAGACTCAACTAGCAAGCCGAAGGCAGAGGCACCTTTAGGTACCTTAGCCACAAGTCACAGTTATCTTCTCCGGAAAGGCAGCCATAAGGGAGCAAGGGAACGAAGCGAGGATGATACCCAACAAGGTCTGTTGCTGCTGGCCTGGGACACTGACTGTGAGGTGTTGGGAAGAAGAGGAGTAGAAAAGCCAGCACAGTGAGACGGCCAGGAACGGCACATACTGAAGGGAGTGCTGGAAAGGTGTTCTCCATCTGCCTGGAAGTTGACTGAGCCCCTCACCTGAAGGACGCAGTACCAAGCGTGCATCTGTGCGCACCAGAACTGTGAGTAAAGCTTTGGAACTGCACCCAGCTGTGTCCTCTGAATTCTTTCTTCAACACTCACACAGCACTGATACATCTACCACCATCAATAATACATCTACCCTATCACCACTGCCCTGGGGCAAAGCTCAGCCTGTGGAGAGCTATACCAACTCTGCTGTATCATCATCAGTCCCAGAGGATCTGCACTGCAGCGCTGGTCGCCTTTGACCAGAAACCACAGGTGGCATCACGAGCACTTTACAAACTCTTTATTTTTTCCCCTGTAAACATTCCCCTTTTATTGGATGCCCAGGGCCACGGACCGAGTCACCGCTGCCACTGTGACAATGCCCCTTTAAGAAGCGGCCCGGTACCGAGTATCCCCCGCTGCCCTGGCGAGCGCTCCAATGCCACCACAGCTCCTTAATGCATAGGATAATGCCTCCATAGCTCCTACACACACAGTATGATGTCCCCACTGTGTCTCTATACACAAAATGATAGCCCCCACTTCTTCTCTTAACACAGTATGATGTACTCATACACACAGTGTAATGTGCTAACATCTCGGTATATAGCATGATAGCACTTAAATCCCCTCTATACACACTATGATGGCACAAAAACAAACTATAAACAGTATAATGCCCCCACACTGTATATTGGCCCCAGCAGTAGACCTTACACTATATATTTCACTGAAAACCTCCTTTACAAAGTATAATTTTCCAAAGCCCCTCTATACATAGTATAATAACCGAGCAGTTTCCTTTACACAGTATAATTCCCCCCATATTGTATGATATCCACGTATAATAGTCCTCACAAAGTATAATGCCTCTGTGATAAAACACTCCGGGATCGCCTTTGCTGGGGTCAAAGGTCACGTGCATTCAGCATGAAACTCAGGCGCAGAGCTGGGATTCGGGTGTAACTGACCCTGGGTTAGGTTTATTAACGGTGAAAGCAATGCAAAAGGAAATAAAACATAAAACAAATCCTTGCCTGTCCGGCACTAACTAAACAATGGACAACCTAACTACCAACTGGCGGGTTTCTCCCGTCCAGCCAAACCACAGTTGCAGTGGGCACTGCTTCCACTCACGTGTGTCTCTCACACAGACAGGCTCTCTGTGTTCCCAGGCTGAGACACTCACACAACCACCTGGCATCCTTTTATATCCACCTCCCATTATTCATTAGCAAGCAGGTGCGATACTGACCAGACTAGGCCACATAGGAAAGGAATCTGGGCGAGATATACCTGCCCTCATCCACTATTCCCACATGATTTTCACACCTCATAGACCCCTAAACACAGTATAATGCTCCCTATACACAGCATGATGCCATCATAGCTCCCCTACCCACAGTATAATGCCCTCGCATCTCCCTATACACAATATAATGCCCACCTATACACAGTATAATTCCCCTTAGCCCCCTAAACACAGTATAATGACCCCCTACACACATTATGATGCCCCTGTAGCTCCCCTACTCATGGTGTAATGTTCTCCCACACAGTATAATGCTCCCACAGCTCTCTATACTCAGTATAAATCCCTCTACAGGCAATATAATCTTCCCATTGCTCCCCCATACACAATATAATGCCTCCCCACACGGTGTAATGTACTCCAGAGATTCTCATCTACAGTATAAAGGCATAATGCCCCCCACTATGTATGACAGCCTACAGTAATCCCATGCAGTAAGCTTACAGCCAGGCTCTTCCTTGCATTAATCTAATGACAGCTTCCTTTTAAAGTTTGCATTGTAAAAAGCATGCCCTTACCATGAAGACATTAGTATACACACAGTTGTCACAAAAAGATTTATTTTGGTCAGCAACTTGTGTTCTTTCATACAATACATAGACAGCCATTTAAAATAGACTTTTCTGGATTTTATGCACATATTCAGTGACAATCACCCCCTTAATTCTCAGGTCATATCATTAAAGCTTGGCTGAGGATCACATTTAGGATTAAATTGACCAGAAGCTTCCAGCGGGAGCAATTATCCAATAAAACAATTGGAAACAAATTGACAAAGCAGCGGTATTATCGAAAGAGCTCCTCTCATCCGTCACTCATTCTCCAACACAAGTTCTTAATGGGAAAACCAATTTCTCCCAACTAATAGGCCTCCTCGGAATTAATCTGAGAGACAATAGAGTAAAGGAGTGGTTCTGCTATTAGCAAATGATGCAGAGCCAGGTTCTCATTATTCCAGGAGCCTCAGACCCTGTATTCCACTATTATGCTCTGAACACGAATTACAACCCTCATTTGAAATGATTAAGTGGATATAATTATTTTTCAATTAAAAGTTAGGTATTCCACTCCAGATCCATCATTTAACTTGCTTCCTTCTCTTTCTATCTCTCTGTTATTTGAAATATGCTCATGTGTCTGCAGATTAAAATAAGTCACAGGATCATTAAGCCAAAAATAGAGCTTGTAATTTATATTTCAGAGCCTGCGAGCTAAAGATTTAAAGAGTAATCTTGCTGAGGAAAGTGAGGTTGGGGGTGGGGATTAGGAGAATTTTGGAGTGCATGTATCATTTGATGGTTTATTCCCAGCAAGGTGACCAAATGACACCTGAAATTACAGATATAATGCAATACATATGTTCTTGTACACTAAAGACATCATATTAAAAATTGAAGTTAGCAATCTTTTGTTTAAAGGGACTGTATCACCCATATTATTTTTAACTAATTAGAGTCATAGAATCATAGAATCGTAGAGTTGGAAGGGACCTCCTGGATCATCTGATCCAACCCCCTGCTCAAAGCAGGATTCCCTAAATCATGCCAGACAGATGTCTGACCAGTATCTTATTGAAGACTTCCTGTCAGAGACACCGCACTGAACTTGCTCACTGAGCCAGTGCGCGTGCCCTGAGTAAAGCGAAAGCGTGCTCAAAGATACCTGTGGAGCGGGCAGCAACCGAATAGATGTGTACTTCAGACCCGCAGGACCTGAAGCACGTGACTGCTAGAGGCGTGGCCTAAACTCCACAGAGCTAGGAGCTGCAAGACAATTCCTAGCAGAGTAACTGCGAGACAAAGTTACCAAGGGGCATAGACAGGGAGAATAGTCAGGACGTAGCCAATGAGTCATACACAGAGATAGCTGCTGGGTACAAGAGGGGCGAGCAGAGAGTAGTCAGATCACAGGCAATGAGTCATACACAGATAATAACGCAGTACAAAATCAACAGGCAAACTCACAACGGGAAACAGAGTCGGGTCAGAACCATATAAACAAGCTATAGCAATATACAGGCACACGGGGGTCAGCACACTAGGCCAAAGGCAAAAGTATAACTGGCAGGGATTGAAGCTACCCAGAGGTTTATGAAGCTCTCCCAGAACCAGAAAGAGGCCACAATCATCAACCCCAAGTGTGCAGGTCAAACCCTGCACAGAGCTCCAGACATTAACCCCCGGTGTGCAGCTCAAAAACCTGCACTGGAATCATGACAGTACCCCCCTCTCAACGGGGGGCCTCTGGACCCCCAGGCTTCCCCGGGTACTTGGCATGGAACGCCTGAACCAGGCGATCTGCATGTACCGAACGAGCAGGGACCCATGAGCGCTCTTCTGGTCCATATCCCTTCCAGTGGACCAGGTACTGCAAAGAGCGGCGCACCCGCCGAGAGTCCACAATATGTCCGACCTCATACTCCAATTGACCCTCCACCAGCACTGGAGGAACAACAGTCTCAGAGTTCTCTTTGACAGATCCTGCTGGTTTCAACAGAGACTTATGGAACACATTAGATATTTTTAAGGAGGCGGGGAGACGCAACCTATATGCCACAGGGTTGACTATCTCCATAATCTCGTACGGACCAATGAACTTTGGTCCCAACTTAACTGATGGTACCTTTAAGTTGATGTTACGCGTGGAGAGTCAAACCTTCTCTCCCACCTGAAACATGTCTCCCGAGGCTCTCTTTTTGTCCGCAAAATATTTGTATCTCCCCTGGGCCCGAGAGATATTACGCCGGACTTCAGCCCAGAGGTTTTTTAACCGCTGAACGGACCCCTCTGCTCCTGGACAACCGGAGTCCACCCGAGAAAACTCCCCAACATGCGGATTAAAGCCGTAGTTAATCAGGAATGGGGAAATGTTGGTGGACTGACTCACCCGGTTGTTAAAAGCGAATTCAGCCAACGGTAACGCATCACACCAATCCTGCTGTCTGGCGGAGGTCAGACACCTGAGAATTTGTTCCAGGGATTGATTGGTGCGTTCGGTCTGACCATTGCTCTCCGGGTGATATGCCAACGAGAAGGAGAGTGAGATGCCCAATTTCATACAGAACGCCCTCCAAAATTTGGCCACAAACTGCACACCTCTGTCAGACACAACATTCAGGGGTACCCCATGCAATCGGACCACATGCTGCACAAACAACCTTGACAATGTTTCTGCTGAAGGTAATGCTGCCAAGGGAATGAAATGGGCCTGTTTAGAAAACCTGTCCACCACCACCCAGATCACGGTATTGCCCCTGGAAGGTGGAAGACCGGTAATAAAATCCATGGAAAGATGAGTCCATGGCCTATCAGGAACCGGTAGAGGTATGAGTTCCCCAGCCGGTCGGTTATGCGAGCTTTTGGAACGGGCACACATGCCACAAGCAGAAACAAATTCCTTGACATCGGACCTTAATGAAGGCCACCAAAAACCCCTGGTTACTGCCCCTCTAGTGGCTGTGATACCTGGATGAGCACTCAGCCTAGAATCATGAAACTCCTGCAGAAGTCTAGACCGCAATGAATCTGGAACAAACAGTTTATCGCTTGGCCTGGTTGCCGGAGCTAGGGCCTGAGCCCTTAGGATTTCTTGTTCCAACTCAGTTGAGACCCCCGCCACTACCACCCCTGGGGGAAGAATGGAGGACGGCGGCTCAGGGGGAGACACTGGATCAAAATTTCTGGACAGGGCATCCGCTTTAACATTTTTGGATCCCGGTCGAAAAGTAATTGAGAACTGAAATCGTGAAAAAAAAGTGACCAACGGGCCTGTCTAGGAGTAAGCCTCTTAGCAGATTCAAGGTATGCCAAATTTTTGTGATCTGTGACAACCGTGATAGGGTGAGCCGCCCCTTCCAAAAAGTGCCTCCATTCCTCAAATGCCAGCTTGACCGCAAGAAGTTCTCTATTGCCTACATCATAGTTTTTCTCAGCTGAAGAGAACTTCTTGGAGAAGAAGTCACAGGGTTTGAGATTGGTAAGGGTGGCCGGACCCTGGGACAGCACAGCCCCCACCCCCACTTCAGAAGCATCCACCTCCACAATGAATGGTTTGGACGGGTCAGGTTGCACCAACACCGGGGCAGACATAAAACATTTCTTAATAGCTGAGAAGGATTCCTTAGCGAGTACAGACCAATTTTTTACATCAGCTCCCTTCTGGGTAAGATCCGTGAGTGGTTTAACCACTTGTGAGAAACCTTTAATGAATCTCCGGTAATAGTTTGCAAATCCTAAGAAGCGCTGGAGCCCCTTGAGATCTCGAGGCTGAACCCAGTCAGCGATCGCCAGCACCTTCTTAGGATCCATACGAAACCCCTCACAGGACACAATCAACCCCAAAAAAGACAGCTCCTGTACAAAAAATGAACATTTTTCCAATTTGGCGAACAATTGGTTCTCCCTGAGTCTCTGGAGAACTGTCTTTAGATGTTGCAAGTGAGATTGACTGTCCGGGGAATACACCAAAATATCATCCAAATAAATAATAACAAAACGGCCTATCAGATCAGAAAACACAACATTGATGAAATTTTGGAAAATAGCGGGTGCATTAGTTAACCCAAATGGCATTACCAGGTTCTCGAAGAGTCCTTCTGATGTGAGGAATGCTGTTTTCCACTCGTCCCCTTCCCGAACCCTTATCAGATGGTAGGACCCCGCAGATCCAACTTGGAGAACCATTGGGCCCCAGCTAACTGGTTACATAAGTCTGGGATGAGGGGAAGCGGGTAAGAGTTCCTAACCGTTATCTTGTTCAGTTCCCGAAAGTCGAGGCACGGCCGCAAACCACCATCTTTTTTCTTCACAAAGAAGAACCCTGATGCCACAGGTGACACAGAAGGCCTGATATGCCCATTGCGGAGACTCTCAGCTATGTACTCCTTCATGGCTTGGCGCTCAGGCCCAGACAAATTGAACAATCGAGCCTTAGGTAACTTGGCTCCAGGTACTAAATCAATGGCACAATCATAGGGTCTATGTGGTGGCAGCGCCTCAGCCTCACTTTCGGAAAAAACGTCTTCGAAATCTTTCAGGTACTCCGGAATACCTTCCAGATCGACAGACGACACAGACACTGATTTAACAGCGTTAACAAGATGTCCCCGGTTACCACATTTACTATTGCATCCCCATTGAGTGATTTCCCCTGTAACCCAATCAATGGTAGGATTATGGCATTGAAGCCAAGGCATCCCCAGTACCAGTCCTGCAGGCAAGTTATCTACCACCAGACAACTTAGTTTCTCCACATGAGTGGAACCCACTTTTAGAGAAAAAAGTTCAGACCTGCAACAGATACCGTCTTGGGTAAGAGGAGATGAGTCAATTGCCACAAGTTTAACAGGATCGTGAAGCCTGACTGTCCCTATCTTATAAAGAGTCATAACCTTGGTATCAATCAGGTTCACAGCCGAACCGCAGTCAATAAAAGCAGTAGTCTGAACAGGACCATAACCAAGTTCCAGTTCCACCTGCAGCACCATTTTTGCACATGAGGAAAATTGTACCTGAAGGTCTGGGTAGCCTCCTCGATTATTACCCAGACCTAGTCGTTTCCCGCCATCTTGGAGGATGACGGACAGGAGGGGCAGTCCTTCTTCCAATGTCCAGATTTCCCACAATAGAAGCACAACTGCTTTTCCCAGCGGCGTCTTCTTTCCTTTCCCTCACAGGTGACAGCGTTCACTTCCATAGCCATAGGAAGAGTCTGGGTCTCATCTCCAATGAAGAATAAGGGCGTTTCCCTTTGCATAATGCCTCTAGCCCGCAGCCTGCGATCCATGCGAACCGCTTGGACCATGGCATCCTCCAGGGAGTCAGGCGGAGGATGAAGTGCCAAAGCATCCTTCAGACGTTCACACAGGCCTCTGTGGAACAGCCCCCGCAGGGCGGCGTCACTCCAGGAAATCTCCGCTGCCCAACGTCTGAATTCAGTACAGAACCATTCGGCCGAGTGCTCCCCCTGACAGACACTCATTACTTTGTCCTCAGCCAACCGCACTCTATCAGGCTCATCATAAATAAGCCCTAAGGCTTCAAAAAATGCATCCACAGACATTCTCTCAGGGGCAGAAGAGGAAAGCGAGAATGCCCAGGCTTGTGGGAACCCCCTAAGCAGGGACATCACCACCCCCACCCTCTGTTTCTCATCCCCAGAGGAGCGGGGTCTCAGAGAAAAAAAAAGCTTACAGCCCTCCTTAAATGCCCTGAAATCATCCTTGTTACCAGAAAACATATCTGGTAATTTAACCGGGGATTCAGGTGGGACTAAAATGACATCTCTATTCCCCTCCTGCTGGAAGCCAGCGGAAAGTACCCCCTGAACTGAGTCCTCAACCCACCGTTGGGACGGGGCCAGAGCTTGGTGTTCCAAACTAAGCTTCTGCAGTGACTGAGTCAAGTTTTTCACCTGCTCAGATAAAGAACACATTGGGTCCATGCTGCAGAAGTGAGGAGAGAAAAAAAAACTGTAGGCCAGCTATAATGTCAGAGACACCACACTGAACTTGCTCACTGAGCCAGTGCGCGTGCCCTGAGTAAAGCGAAAGCGTGCTCAAAGATACCTGTGGAGCGGGCAGCAAACGAATAGATGTGTACTTCAGACCCGCAGGACCTGAAGCACGTGACTGCTAGAGGCGTGGCCTAAACTCCACAGAGCTAGGAGCTGCAAGACAATTCCTAGCAGAGTAACTGCGAGACAAAGTTACCAAGGGGCATAGACAGGGAGAATAGTCAGGACGTAGCCAATGAGTCATACACAGAGATAGCTGCAGGGTACAAGAGGGGTGAGCAGAGAGTAGTCAGATCACAGGCAATGAGTCATACACAGATAATAACGCAGTACAAAATCAACAGGCAAACTCACAACGATAAACAGAGTTGGGTCAGAACCATATAAACAAGCTATAGCAATATACAGGCACACGGGGGTCAGCACACTAGGCCAAAGGCAAAAGTATAACTGGCAGGGATTGAAGCTACCCAGAGGTTTATGAAGCTCTCCCAGAACCAGAAAGAGGCCACAATCATTAACCCCAAGTGTGCAGGTCAAACCCTGCACAGAGCTCCAGACATTAACCCCCCGGTGTGCAGCTCAAAAACCTGCACTGGAATCATGACAGTACCCCCCTCTCAACGGGGGGCCTCTGGACCCCCAGGCTTCCCCGGGTACTTGGCATGGAACGCCTGAACCAGGCGATCTGCATGTACCGAACGAGCAGGGACCCATGAGCGCTCTTCTGGTCCATATCCCTTCCAGTGGACCAGGTACTGCAAAGAGCGGCGCACCCGCCGAGAGTCCACAATATGTCCGACCTCATACTCCAATTGACCCTCCACCAGCACTGGAGGAACAACAGTCTCAGAGTTCTCTTTGACAGATCCTGCTGGTTTCAACAGAGACTTATGGAACACATTAGATATTTTTAAGGAGGCGGGGAGACGCAACCTATATGCCACAGGGTTGACTATCTCCATAATCTCGTACGGACCAATGAACTTTGGTCCCAACTTAACTAATGGTACCTTTAAGTTGATGTTACGCGTGGAGAGCCAAACCTTCTCTCCCACCTGAAACATGTCTCCCGAGGCTCTCTTTTTGTCCGCAAAATATTTGTATCTCCCCTGGGCCCGAGCGATATTACACCGGACTTCAGCCCAGAGGTTTTTTAACCGCTGAACGGACCCCTCTGCTCCTGGACAACCGGAATCCACCCGAGAAAACTCCCCAAAATGCGGATTAAAGCCGTAGTTAATCAGGAATGGGGACATGTTGGTGGACTGACTCACCCGGTTGTTAAAAGCGAATTCAGCCAACGGTAACGCATCACACCAATCCTGCTGTCTGGCGGAGGTCAGACACCTGAGAATTTGTTCCAGGGATTGATTGGTGCGTTCGGTCTGACCATTGCTCTCCGGGTGATATGCCGACGAGAAGGAGAGTGAGATGCCCAATTTCATACAGAACGCCCTCCAAAATTTGGCCACAAACTGCACACCTCTGTCAGACACAACATTCAGGGGTACCCCATGCAATCGGACCACATACTGCACAAACAACCTTGACAATGTTTCTGCTGAAGGTAATGCTGCCAAGGGAATGAAATGGGCCTGTTTAGAAAACCTGTCCACCACCACCCAGATCACGGTATTGCCCCTGGAAGGTGGAAGACCGGTAATAAAATCCATGGAAAGATGAGTCCATGGCCTATCAGGAACCGGTAGAGGTATGAGTTCCCCAGCCGGTCGGTTATGCGAGCTTTTGGAACGGGCACACATGCCACAAGCAGAAACAAATACCTTGACATCGGACCTTAATGAAGGCCACCAAAAACCCCTGGTTACTGCCTCTCTAGTGGCCGTGATACCTGGATGAGCACTCAGCCTAGAATCATGAAACTCCTGCAGAAGTCTAGACCGCAATGAATTTGGAACAAACAGTTTATCGCTTGGCCTGGTTGCCGGAGCTAGGGCCTGAGCCCTTAGGATTTCTTGTTCCAACTCAGTTGAGACCCCCGCCACTACCACCCCTGGGGGAAGAATGGAGGACGGCGGCTCAGGGGAAGACACTGGATCAAAACTTCTGGACAGGGCATCCGCTTTAACATTTTTGGATCCCGGTCGAAAAGTAATTGAGAACTGAAATCGTGAAAAAAAAAGTGACCAACGGGCCTGTCTAGGAGTAAGCCTCTTAGCAGATTCAAGGTATGCCAAATTTTTGTGATCTGTGACAACCGTGATAGGGTGAGCCGCCCCTTCCAAAAAGTGCCTCCATTCCTCAAATGCCAGCTTGACCGCAAGAAGTTCTCTATTGCCTACATCATAGTTTTTCTCAGCTGAAGAGAACTTCTTGGAGAAGAAGGCACAGGGTTTGAGATTGGTAAGGGTGGCCGGACCCTGGGACAGCACAGCCCCCACCCCCACTTCAGAAGCATCCACCTCCACAATGAATGGTTTGGACGGGTCAGGTTGCACCAACACCGGGGCAGACATAAAACATTTCTTAATAGCTGAGAAGGATTCCTTAGCGAGTACAGACCAATTTTTTACATCAGCTCCCTTCTGGGTAAGATCCGTGAGTGGTTTAACCACTTGTGAGAAACCTTTAATGAATCTCCGGTAATAGTTCGCAAATCCTAAGAAGCGCTGGAGCCCCTTGAGATCTCGAGGCTGAACCCAGTCAGCGATCGCCAGCACCTTCTTAGGATCCATACGAAACCCCTCACAGGACACAATCAACCCCAAAAAAGACAGCTCCTGTACAAAAAATGAACATTTTTCCAATTTGGCGAACAATTGGTTCTCCCTGAGTCTCTGGAGAACTGTCTTTAGATGTTGCAAGTGAGATTGACTGTCCGGGGAATACACCAAAATATCATCCAAATAAATAATAACAAAACGGCCTATCAGATCAGAAAACACAACATTGATGAAATTTTGGAAAATAGCGGGTGCATTAGTTAACCCAAATGGCATTACCAGGTTCTCGAAGAGTCCTTCTGATGTGAGGAATGCCGTTTTCCACTCGTCACCTTCCCGAACCCTTATCAGATTGTAGGCTCCCCGCAGATCCAACTTGGAGAACCATTGGGCCCCAGCTAACTGGTTACATAAGTCTGGGATGAGGGGAAGCGGGTAAGAGTTCCTAACCGTTATCTTGTTCAGTTCCCGAAAGTCGAGGCACGGCCGCAAACCACCATCTTTTTTCTTCACAAAGAAGAACCCTGATGCCACAGGTGACACAGAAGGCCTGATATGCCCATTGCGGAGACTCTCAGCTATGTACTCCTTCATGGCTTGGCGCTCAGGCCCAGACAAATTGAACAATCGAGCCTTAGGTAACTTGGCTCCGGGTACTAAATCAATGGCACAATCATAGGGTCTATGTGGTGGCAGCGCCTCAGCCTCACTTTCGGAAAAAACGTCTTCGAAATCTTTCAGGTACTCTGGAATACCTTCCAGATCGACAGACGACACAGACACTGATTTAACAGCGTTAACAAGATGTCCCCGGTTACCACATTTACTATTGCATCCCCATTGAGTGATTTCCCCTGTAACCCAATCAATATTAGGATTATGGCGTTGAAGCCAAGGCATCCCCAGTACCAGTCCTGCAGGCAAGTTATCTACCACCAGACAACTTAGTTTCTCCACATGAGTGGAACCCACTTTTAGAGAAAAAAGTTCAGACCTGCAACAGATACCGTCTTGGGTAAGAGGAGATGAGTCAATTGCCACAAGTTTAACAGGATCGTGAAGCCTGACTGTCCCTATCTTATAAAGAGTCATAACCTTGGTATCAATCAGGTTCACAGCCGAACGGCAGTCAATAAAAGCAGTAGTCTGAACAGGACCATAACCAAGTTCCAGTTCCACCTGCAGCACCATTTTTGCACATGAGGAAAATTGTACCTGAAGGTCTGGGTAGCCTCCTCGATTACTACCCAGACCTAGTCGTTTCCCGCCATCTTGGAGGATGATGGACAGGAGGGGCAGTCCTTCTTCCAATGTCCAGATTTCCCACAATAGAAGCACAACTGCTTTTCCCGGCGGTGTCTTCTTTCCTTTCCCTCACAGGTGACAGCGTTCACTTCCATAGTCATAGGAAGAGTCTGGGTCTCATCTCCACTGAAGAATAAGGGCGTTTCCCGTTGCATAATGCCTCTAGCCCACAGCCTGCGATCCATGCGAACCGCTTGGACCATGGCATCCTCCAGGGAGTCAGGCGGAGGATGAAGTGCCAAAGCATCCTTCAGACGTTCACACAGGCCTCTGTGGAACAGCCCCCGCAGGGCGGCATCACTCCAGGAAATCTCCGCTGCCCAACATCTGAATTCAGTAGAGAACCATTCGGCCGAGTGCTCCCCCTGACAGACACTCATTACTTTGTCCTCAGCCAACCGCACTCTATCAGGCTCATCATAAATAAGCCCTAAGGCTTCAAAAAATGCATCCACAGACATTCTCTCAGGGGCAGAAGAGGAAAGCGAGAATGCCCAGGTTTGTGGGGACCCCCTAAGCAGGGACATCACCACCCCCACCCTCTATTTCTCATCCCCAGAGGAGCGGGGTCTCAGAGAAAAAAAAAGCTTACAGCCCTCCTTAAATGCCCTGAAATCATCCTTGTTACCAGAAAACATATCTGGTAATTTAACCGGGGATTCAGGTGGGACTAAAATGACATCTCTATTCCACACCTGCTGGAAGCCAGCTGAAAGTACCCCCTGAACTGAGTCCTCAACCCACCGTTGGGACGGGGCCAGAGCTTGGTGTTCCAAACTAAGCTTCTGCAGTGACTGAGTCAAGCTTTTCACCTGCTCAGATAAAGCACACATTGGGTCCATGCTGCAGAAGTGAGGAGAGAAAAAAAACTGTAGGCCAGTTATAATGTCAGAGACACCGCACTGAACTTGCTCACTGAGCCAGTGCGCGTGCCCTGAGTAAAGCGAAAGCGAGCTCAAAGATACCTGTGGAGCAGGCAGCAACCGAATAGATGTGTACTTCAGACCCGCAGGACCTGAAGCACGTGACTGCTAGAGGCGTGGCCTAAACTCCACAGAGCTAGGAGCTGCAAGACAATTCCTAGCAGAGTAACTACGAGACAAAGTTACCAAGGGGCATAGACAGGGAGGATAGTCGGGACGTAGCCAATGAGTCACACACAGAGATAGCTGCAAGGTACAAGAGGGGCGAGCAGAGAGTAATCAGGTCACAGGCAATGAGTCATACACAGATAATAACGCAGTACAAAATCAACAGGCAAACTCACAATGGGAAACAAGCTATAGCAATATACAGGCACACGGGGGTCAGCAAACTAGGCCAAAGGCAAAAGTATAACTGGCAGGGTTTGAAGCTACCCAGAGGTTTATGAAGCTCTCCCAGAACCAGAAAGAGGCCACAATCATTAACCCCAAGTGTGCAGGTCAAACCCTGCACAGAGCTCCAGACATTAACCCCTGGTGTGCAGCTCAAAAACCTGCACTGGAATCATGACACTTCCATTGAAGAAGAACTCACCACCTCTTGTGGCAACCTGTTCCACTCATTGATCACCCTCTCTGTCAAAAAGTTTTTTGTAATATCTATTCTGTGTCTCCTCCCATTCAGTTTCATCCCATTGCTTCTTAAATTAAACGAAGATACTCATAGACAATCAATTAGTGGCCCTAGTGACATTGAAGACTAATGATAAAAGTGCCTATCAAAGTGACACTCTAGCAAAAGTGTAATATTAAAGAGGTTGTCCTGGACTTTAACATTGATGGCCTGTCCTTAGGGTAGGTCATCAATGTCTGATTGGTGGGTGTGTGACACTCGGAACTCCTGCTGAAGAGCTTTCCTTGGTGCCAGTGGTGGCAGAAATTGCTCAGTTACGGAACTTCACAGCACAGTTCGTCGATGGAATATTGGCCACAGCCAGGTACTGCACATCCTCTCCATTTTGATTTGATTGTGCAGTACCCAGCCACGGCCACTATACAGTTGATGGAGCTGTGATTTGCAGCTATGCAGCTGAGGAGTTCTGGCCAATGCTGACACCGGAAACAGCTGGTCATCGGTGGTGCCAGGCATGGCACCCCCTCTAATCAGACATTGATGACCTATCCTAAAAAATGGGCCATCAATGTTAAAGTCCAGAACAACCCCTTTAATACTTTTGGGTCTTATTAAAAAATCTTGAAGAGGACCGTTTGCTTGCCATGTGACTTTTACAATACTGCTATTTGCTTATTTGGCAATGTGACTATTGGGTCTACTCAGTCATCTGAGCCCGGCTTGCTCTGTACCTTATTTGTTTTATTTCAAATGTTAAGACAAGCGGATTGAGGCCAAGTTCATATGAGCATATGCAAAATTGGCTGTTTTTCATCTGGAAAAAAATGATCACTTTTCAGTTGTACTGTCATCCAATTATTGTAATGGATCCGTTAAAACACATGAAAGCTCTTTAAGGCTTCTAGATACCTTACATCAAATTGCATTCTTCACATTCTATAACATGGATGCTGTTTTTGGAGATCAGATTGATGTATCGTTAGATGTTATATGTGTTGATCACACTAGCATTTTCCAATATTTTCCCAGGCTTGGTCTACGAGCACATTTTGCAAGGGAAAGAACCATACCGTGAAAACCACTTTGTGTCTAGCCAAGAGTTGTGTCATTGTCTGATTTCTATAAAAAAGTTAGGGGATTATCTAGTAGCCAATGTAGGGGCATTTTGGACGCAACCATACTACCTAAAATTAGTTTCTGTACATGGAATATGGGAAAAATCTACAGAAAATTGGGAGTGTATACACACATGAACTATTCTTCTGAGATAGCCCAAATATCTCAAAGGGAGAGTCTGTGACCAGAGTGATGGACAGAATGGCACCATAAAGTTAAGACAATTGAGACAGGTCACAAGGGAGATAGAATGTATCCAATAAGGCACTTAACTTGCATTATCAATAGTTTGTGCTACCTCTGAGTGGCGCCTCACTTTAATCTTTATGGACACAGTCTGTCCCTTGTGACCCGACTCAGCGTTCTGCAGCTGTGCAGCCGCAACACTGAAAGCCCCACTGCGGGAAAGATAATAACTTTATTCCTCCTGGCAGCTTCCGACTTTAGGTTATTGAGGTGCGGCCAACGCGGCTTCAGTCACAACTCAGTACTTTTGAGTAGCGGCTGTAACCGTGCCCCAGCACTGACTGACAGCTTAGCACTGATGCACTGTAGAGCTGTCTGTCATTCCATGCTGCGTGTGCGGTTAAAGCTGCCGCCCACTATGTACGGAGCAGTGACTGAAGCCACGTCGGTCATACCTCAATGACTAAGGGCCGAAAACTGTCCTGAGATATAAAGTTAATTTCCTTCCTGTATCCAGGCTTCTAGTATGGTGCCTGGCGGCTTCAGAACAAAATTAACCCCATCTCTGGAGATTAATAGAGTTTTTTCAAATGACAGGTTCCCTTTAAATTATTGAAATACAAGTTATAGTGAAGTTTTTATCACAAAAGTACGGTATATGTTAATCTTCTCAGCAATTCCGGCTCTATAACATGGTGATTGCAAATTTGACTGCATTTTCATGGTGACAGGTTCTCTTCAAATTGTTGACTGTGATGTAACCCTTACACAGCATATGAAGTACATTTGTCAGGTTCCTGCACGTTGAGTCCACATCTTTCCTGATTTAATCAGGCATCATGCGCGTTTAATAGCCACATGTGTGCAACTGCAGGTGCATGATGAGTGATAAAATATAACCTTTTAAATGCCTCTGTCAATTTTTGACAGCTGCATTTAACACTTCCTGGCAGGGAGGCACATCATTCCACGAGCCCATCAGTGCCCCACGATCATGGTTGCCACGATATCTGGAGGTTTTCTTAAGATCCCCTTTTCTGTCATTATTGTACTCCTGTGAAAGCCAGACTTTAGCTGGCATTCATAGGACATCATAATTTTCCTTATAAATAGCAGTGCTGAAGTCCTGCTATGTCAACACAAGAGATCAGACAATCAAAGCTTCAAGTCCCCCAAAGGGGCTATTAAACATAGTAAAATATGAAAAAAATGTATTTAAAAATACGAAAAAAATAAAAAAACACAAAAGTTCAAATCGTCCCCTTTTGCCCTATTCAAAATAAAAGAATGTAAAAAAAATAAAAAATAGACAAAGTCTGATCTATCAAAATATTAAATGGCTCAATCTGATTGATAACCAGCGATAAATGATGTAATGAGAAAAAAAATCAAAACTCCAAAATTAAGGGTTTTTTGCTGCCCGCTATACAGTTGTGCTCAAAAGTTTACATAAACCGGCAGAATTTTTGCTTTCTTGGCTTTTTTTCAGCGAATATGAATGATAACACCAAAACTTTTTCTCCACTCATGGTTAGCGGCTGGGTGAAGCCATTAATTCAAACTACTGTGTTTTCTCTTTTTAAATCATAATGACAACCCAGAACATCCAAATGACTCTGATCAAAAGTTTACATACCCCATTTCTTAATACCATGTATTGCTCCCTCTAACATCAATGACAGCTTGAAGTCTTTTGTGGTAGTTGTGGATGAGGTTCTTTATTTTCTCAGATGGTAAAGCTGCCCACTCCTCTTGGCAAAAAGCCTCCAGCTCCTTTAAATTTCTGGGCTGTCTAGCATGAACGGTGCGCTTGAGATCTCCCCATAGTGGCTCAATGATATTGAGGTCAGGAGACTGAGATGGCCACTCCAGAACCTTTACTTGTTCTGCTGTAGCCAATAACAGGTCAACTTGGCCTTGTGTTTTGGATTGTTGTCATGTTGGAGTGTTCAAGTACGACCCATGAGCAGCAGTATTAGCTGATAACGTGCTGCATTCATCTTTCCTTCAATTTGACAAAGTTCCCTGTGCCTTTGTAGCTCACACATTCCAAAACATCAGTGATCCACCTCTGTGCTTTGCAGTAGGAATGGTGTTCATTTAATCATAGGCCTTGTTGGCCTCTCTCCAAATGTAACATTTATGGTTGTGGCCAAAAAGTTCAATTTGGTCTCATCATTCCAAATTACTGTACCTTGTTCCAGAAGTTTTGAGGCTTGTCTCTGTGCTGTTTGTGTATTGCAGGTGAGATACTTTGCGGCATTTGCTCAGTAATGGCTTTCTTCTGGTGACTCCACTATGCAGGACATTTTTCTTCAAGTGCCTCCTCATTGTGCATCTTTAAACAGCCACACCACTAGTTTTCAGAGTCCAGTTTTTCAGATGATGTTATTTGTGGATTTTTCTGTGCATCCTGAACAATTTTCCTGGCAGTTGTGGGCGAAATTTTTGTTGGTCAACCTGACCGTGGTTTTGTTTTTACAGAGCCCCTGATTTTCCATTTGTTAATCACAGTTGAAACGCTGCTGACTGGCATTATCAATTCCTTGGATACCTTTTTGTATCACTTTTCTGTTTTATACAGTTCAACTACCTTTTCCCGTAGATCCGTTGACAATTCTTTTGCTTTCCCCATGACTCACAATCCAGAAACATCAGTGGCTGGATGAAAGGTGCAAGAGTCTGTCTGGATCTCAGAAACTCACTCAGCTTTTATGAACACATACTGATTACAAGCAAACAGGTGAGGATGTTACCTTTAGTAGCCATTCAAATCCATTTGTGTCAACATCTGAGCATGTTATCAGGCCAAAATCACTGGGGTATGTAAACTTTTGAGTGTAACTGTACATAGTATATGATAAAATTACAGTTGAAACCAATAGTTTCCATACACTAGATAAAAAGATACATCTGCATGTTTTTCTCAATATCTGACATGAAATCAGAATGAACCTTTCCCGGTTTAGGTCAATTAGGATTATCAAAATTATTAATATTTGCCAAATGCCAGAATAATGAGAGAGAATGTTTTAAGATATTGTTATTACTTACTGCAGTCAAAAAATTACATACACTAAGATTACTATGTAAGATACTAAGATATATGTTTGGTATCTGCGCAATTGTACCAACCTGGAAAATCATATTGCTTTATAGTGACCATGGCAAAAAAAAAGAAAACAATTGTAAAATTGATTTTTTGCAATTTGCACTTTCCATTGTATTACATGAGAAAATGAATGGTGTCATACAAAAATACAGCTCATCTGGCGAAAAGACCTGGCTATGTGGATGGAAAAACAAAAAAGTTATGGCTCTTGAAAGAAGGGTACGAAGGAACGAAAATGAAAAAAATGAGAAAATGGGTGAAGGGGCTAATACTATTATAGGTATTTTGTTGGTAATGTTTCATTATTTGGGGGGTGACAATTTGGCGCACCATATTTAACATCCATTTTCGATATGTCTATTTACTGAATCTCTCCCTTAGCGACCGCCGATACGCCTTTTAACGGCTGTAATTAAGTGTACATGAACCACAGCGCCGCTAATTCACGGCGATGTGGAGAAAGTGAATAGCGCCCAACAGTGTTGGATTTTCTCTGGGGTCTCGGCAGCCGGGGATAGCCGAGACCCCAGAGAACATGAATCGGTCGTTTTTTACCGACCCCGCTTTTGCGATCGCCGTTATTAACCCTATAACGGCGACCGCAAAAAAAAAGCCGCGATTCTGCATTAAATTTCTCTTTCCTCTGATGTGATCGCACATCAGAGGAGAGAGAGCTAGGGTCCCCGATCCCCCCCGGTACCTCTCCATGGTCCAGGGTCCACTCCCGGTGGTCCCACGTCCTGCCGGCGTCCTCTGGTGGGCGTCGCCATCTTGGATCCGGAAGAAAATGGTGGGCGCATGCGCAGTGCGCCCGCCAGGAATCTGCCGGCTCCGGCTGGCAGATTCCATTCATTCATTTTGATCACTATGATAAACTATCATAGTGATCAAAATAAAAAAATAGTACATAACCCCCCGTTTATCACCCCCTTAGTTAGGCCAACATAACGAAATAAAGAAATTTTTTTTTTCAATTTTCCATTAGGGTTAGGGCTAGGGTTAGGGCTAGGGTTAGGGCTAGGGCTAGGGTTAGGGCTAGGGCTAGGGTTAGGGCTAGGGCTAGGGTTAGAATTAGGGTTAGGGCGAACTAGGATTAGGGTTAGACTTATGATTAGGGATTAGGGTTGGGATTAGGGTTAGGGTTGGGATTAGGGTTAGGGGTGTGTTGGGGTTAGGGTTGGAGCAAGAATTGAGGGGTTTTCACTATTTACCAACTTTGGGGTCTAAAAATTGGGGTCTAAAAAATCACTTTTGTGGAAATAAAAAAGACTTTTTATTTTCACGGCCCTGCGTTTATAAACTTCTGTGAAGTGCTTGGGGGTTCAAAGTGCTCACCACACATCTAGTTAAGCTCCTTGGGGGGTCTAATTTCCAAAATGGGGTCACTTGTGGCGGGTTTCCACTGTTTAGGCCCATCAGGGGCACTGCAAACGCAACATGACGCCCGCAGACCATTCCATCAAAGTCTGCATTCCAAAATGGCACTCCTTCCCTTCCAAGCTCTCCCATGCGCCCAAATAGTGGTTCCCCCCCACATAAGGGGTATCACAATACTCAGGACAAATCGCACAACAGCTGTGGGGGTATGTTTTCTCCTGTTACCCTTGTAAAAATAAAAATTTGGTGACGAAAAGATCATTTTTGTGGAAAAAAAATGATTTTTTATTTTCACGGCTCTACGCTATAAACTTCTGTGATGCACTTGAAGGTTTAAAGTGCTTACCACACATCTAGATAAGTTCCTTAAGGGGTCTAGTTTCCAAAATGGGGTCACTTGTTGAAGGTTTCCACTGTTGAGGCACATTAAGGGCTCTCTGAACGTAACATGGCATCCAATCTCAATTCCAGCCAATTCTGCTTTGAAAAAGTCAAACGGCGCTCCATCCCTTGCGAACTCTTGAAAAAGTGGTTTACCCCCACATATGGAGTATCGGCGTATTCAGGAGAAATTGTACAGCAAATTTTGTGGTTGATTTTCTCTTTTAACACTTGTGAAAATAAAAAAAATTGGTTCTGAAGTAAATTTTTTGCAAAAAAAAGTTAAATGTTAATTTTTTCCTTCCACATTGCTTTAGTTCCTGTGAAGCATGTAAAGGGTTAATAAACTTCTTGAATGTGGTTTTGAGCACCTTGGGTATTTTCTGTCATGTACACCCCTCAAAATGACTTTAAATATGATGTGGTCCCTAAAAAAATGGTTTTGTAAATTTTGTTGTAAAAATGAGAAATCGCTGGTCAACTTTTAACCCTTATAACTTCCTAACAAAAAAAAATTTTGCTTCCAAAATCGTGGTGATGTAAAGTAGACATGTGGGAAATGTTATTTATTAAGAAATTTGTGTGACACATAACTCTGGTTTAAGGGCATAACAATTTAAAGTTTTAAAATTGCAAAATTTTCAAAGTTTTCGCCATATTTCCATTTTTTTCATAAATAAACACAAGACTTATCGAAGAAATTTTACCAATAACATGAAGTACAATATGTCACGAAAACACATTCTCAGAATCAGCGGGATCCATTAAAGCGTTCCAGAGTTATAACCTCATAAAATGACAGTGGTCAGAATTGTAAAAATTGGCCTGGTCTTTAAGCTGCAAACTGGCTCTGTCACTAAGGGGTTAAACCCCAGAAAAAAATTATCATCAGTACTGCACTTTCGCTTTGCCCTGATTAATTCACCAACTGGGATTGATTTTAAAGGGAACCTGTGAGGCGACTCATGCTGTCCAAACTGTGGGCAGCATGAACCGCAGTCCGCTACACAATTATAACCAGGTATGTTATTTTATGAGAAAATGAGCATTAATGATCCAACCTGGGACCATAGCCGAAGATGAGACATGTCTGGCTCAGCCATCGGATGGCATTTCCAGTGTCGCTACAGAGTCTCTTATATACACGTCAGTGAGGGAGACACCTTCCAACTACTAGAGCAGGTGAGTGTTTCAGAAAGTAATATACCTTCCTGCAGTCATGCAGCCTGGCTGGGATTTATGCTGCCTTTAGTTTGGGTAACCGGCCCCCATCCATTGAAAGGATGCCATTAGGAAGTTTGGATGTGTTTATGACTTTATTCATTGCTTGGGCACATGTTATGTTTTATAGATTGATGGTTTGGGGTCTCATCAGTCATTTCTGCACCTGGCCAGATTGACCGTGCATGGAGGAGTAACTAAACATATGGTGAGCCGGCATTACCCTTTGTTGTACCTAATAAACTCATCAGGGCCTTCAGGCCAATGTTACTGGGTCTGTATACAGCTCTTTGCACTTGTCTGCACCACGAACAGGTGAGGGAGGTCCCTGCCCCACCATGCACTGTTCTCATCCATGAAACATCCTTTGACTAACCATTACCAGGGCGCTGTATGTTCTCACTCCATTGCCTACATGCACAGCACACTGACTAAAAATAGGTTAGCCGGAGCTCTGCACCCTCAGACCAGATTTTCCTCTTGCACTAGATATCATAGAATCATAGAATCATAGAATCGTAGAGTTGGAAGGGACCTCCTGGGCCATCTGGTCCAACCCCCTGCTCAAAGCAGGATTCGCTAAATCATCCCAGTCAGATGTCTGTCCAGCCTCTGTTTGAAGACTTCCATTGAAGGAGAACTCACCACTTCTCGTGGCAGCCTGTTCCACTCATTGATCACTCTAACTGTCAAAAAGTTTTTTCTAATATCTAATCTGTGTCTCCTCCCATTCAGTTTCATCCCATTGCTTCTAGTCTTTGCTTGTGCAAATGAGAATAAAGTTGATCCTTCTACAATGTGACAGCCCTTTAGATATTTGTAGACAGCTATTAAGTCTCCTCTCAGTCTTCTCTTTTGCAAACTAAACATTCCCAAATCCTGCAACCTTTCCTCATAAGACAGGGTTTGCAGACCGGTCACCATTCTGGTCGCTCTTTTCTGAACTTGCTCCAGTTTGTTGATGTCTTTTTTAAAATGTGGTGCCCAAAACTGGACACAATATTCAAGATGAGGTCTGACCAAAGAGGAGTAGAGGGAAATAATGACTTCACGTGATCTAGACTGTATGCTTCTGTTAATACATCCTAGAATTGCATTTGCCTTTTTTGCTGCTGCATCACACTGTTGACTCATATTCAGTCTGTGATCTATTAGTATATCCAAGTCTTTTTCACATGTGCTGTCACTTAGCCCTATTCCTCCCATTCTATATATGCTTTTTTCATTTTTATTGCCCAGATGTAGTACTTTGCATTTCTCCCTGTTAAAAACCATTCTGTTAGTTGCTGCCCACTTCTCCAGTTTATTTAAATCTTTTTGAATCCTCTCTTTCTCTTCTCTAGTATTAGCTATCCCTCCTAGCTTTGTGTCATCAGCAAATTTAATCAGTTTACCCTCAATTCCTTCATCTAAATCGTTGATAAAGATGTTGAACAATACAGGGCCCAGGACAGAGCCCTGTGGTACTCCACTTGAGACATTCTTCCAACTGGATGTGCAGCCACTCTTTGGGTCCGATCACTAAGCCAGTTATGAATCCACCTAACAGTTGCCTTGTCCATTCCATACTTAGTCATTTTTTAATAAGGATTGTATGAGAGACTTTGTCAAATGCTTTGCTGAAGTCAAGATATACTATATCTACAGCATTTCCTTGATCCACCCAATCAGTGATACCGTCATAGAAGGAAATTAAGTTAGTCTGACATGACTTATTAGTTACAAACCCATGCTGACTCTGTTTAATCACTTCCTTCTTATCCAGGTATTGATATACATGTTGTTTAATAATTTGTTCAAAGATCTTTCCTGGTATAGAAGTCAGACTCACCGGCCTATAGTTCCCTGGGTCCACCTTCTTCCCCTTTTTGAAGATAGGAACAACATTTGCTCTTCTCCAGTCTTCTGGCACTTCTCCTGTTCTCCAAGAATTTTCAAAGATTATGGAGAGGGGTTCAAAAATTTCTTCTGCTATCTCCTTCAGTACTCTGGGGTGTAATTCATCTGGACCTGGAGACTTGAATTCATTTAGGTTAGCTAAGTGTTTCCTCACTATCTTTCTGTTTATAGATATCCTGGATTCTTCTATTCCCTTAATAGGACAGTGAAGAACAGTTGATGTTACATTTCCTTTCTGAGAGAAAACAGATGCAAAATAGGAATTTAAAAGTTCAGCCTTCTCAACATCCTGTCTTACCATTTCATCATTTTCATCCTGTAAAAATCCTATAGCATCTTTGACTTTTCTTTTACTTTTGACATATCCCCAAAATCCTTTATTATTGTTTTTGACATCTCTTGCAAGCCTCAATTCATTTTCAGCTTTAGCTAATCTGATTTGTGCTCTGCAGGTTCTGCAGACAGCATTATATTCTTCTTTAGATATGCCTCCCTCTTTCCATTTTATAAACATTTTTTTCTTCCTTTTTAGCATGTGCTTAAGTTCTGTGTTCATCCATCCTGGTTTCCTTAAATGCTTCCTATTCTTCCCTCTTTTCGGAATTGTTAACAACTGTGCTTTGAGAATTTCATTTTTCAAGATTTCCCATCCCTCCTGGACATTTTTGTCTTTTAGGATATCCAGCCATTGGATCCCTCCAATTCTCTTTCTGAATCCCTTAAAATCTGCCTTTCTGAAATCTAACCTTGACGTCTGAGTCTTCACAGGTTTTCCGCCTCTAGTTATCCAAAATTCTAAAATAGCATGGTCACTACCTCCTAGGGTCCCAGCCACTTTTACCTCCTCAACCATTTCCTCCCTGTTTATAAGGATTAGATCCAAAGTAGCAGTTCCCCTTGTTTTCTCCCTTACCTTTTGGAAGATAAAGTTGTCAGCAAGAGAGGATAAGAATTTCCTTGACCTGTTAGTTTTGCCTGAGAGAGATTCCCAACAAATGTCTGGATAGTTAAAATCTCCCATGACAACTATGTCATATTTTTTGGAGAACTTGGCCATTTGATGCATAAAGAGTTCATCCATATCTTCAGCTTGCACAGGCGGCCTGTAGTAAATGCCTACAATGGTGTCCTTTCCATTGTTCTGTCCTTGTATTCTTACCCAAACAGTTTCCACAGAACTCCCAGTCTCTGAAGCTTCAATCTCTGTGCAGATATACGCGTTTCTAACATACAATGCGACACCCCCTCCTCGTTTATCAAGTCTGTTTCTTGCAAATAAGTTGTATCCTTCTAGCCTTGTATTCCAATCATGTGTATTGTCCCACCAAGTTTCAGTGATTCCAATGACATCATATTTATTTTCCTGTGTTAGTAGTTCCAATTCTCCTTGTTTGTTGCCCATGCTTTGTGCATTAGTATAGAAGCATTTTAGTTTGTGATTGGTTTCTCCTTCTCCAATATTTTTAATAATTAGATTCTTTCGTCTTTGTTCTTCCTTTCCACTTCTAATAGCAGAGTTCTCAATAGCATTTGTCAGGTGTGTGGCTTTTTCTGGTCTTTTGCTTCCCTTCCCATGTTGTTCTAGTTTAAAGCTCTCCTTACAAGTGTAGCAAGGCGACTTCCAAATACATGCTTTCCAGTCTTCGTAAGGTGCACCCCATCTCTAGCAAGTAGTCCATCATATAAGTAGTTCACTCCGTGATCCAGAAATCCAAATCGTTGCTGACGGCACCATCGACGTAGCCAGTTGTTCACCTGCAGAATCTTATTCCACCTCCTTGTTCCATGGCCATCCACTGGGAGGATGGAAGAGAAAACCACCTGTGCTCCCAGTTCTTTCACTTTCTTGCCTAAGTCTTCAAAGTCTCTGCAGATGGTTTCCAGGTCGTTTCTTGCGGTGTCATTTGTCCCCACATGTAGTAGCAGGAATGGGTAGTCATCTGTAGGTCTGAAGACTCCTGATATCCTGTCAGACACATCTTTAATTTTTGCACCTGGAAGACAGCACATTTCTCTTGAGGTTATATCCGGTCTGCAGATAGCGGCCTCTGTTCCTCTCAACAGGGAATCCCCCATGACCACCACTCTCCGTTTCTTCTTCACAACATTTTTCTTTCTCCATCCAGGAGGACTCTGAAGGCGTACAAGGTTGCTGTTTGTGGGCAAAGTCTTATCCTGATGTATTTCTTCATCGTTTTCCTGCGTGAGAGCCTGGTACTGGTTCCTGAGCAGTATGGGTGCTGACTGCCTCCTGATCCTCCTGCTTCTCTGGGTCACATGTCTCCATTCCTCTGTTTCTTCAGGTGCACTTCGAATTTCTTCTCTTTCTGTAACATGAAGAGATAATTCTGCTCTGTCCAAGAACTCTTCACCTTCCTTAATGATCTTCAACGTAGCTAACCTCTCTTCGAGATTTTGCAACTTTTCCTCCAACAGGGACACAAGCTTGCATTTGTGGCATGTGAAGTTTGGCTTTTCCACTGGTAAGTCTGTGAACATGTAGCAGGAAATGCAGCTCACCAAATGGCTCCTGGCCTCTTCCATCTTGAGATTTCTTAAAAACGATGAAAGATGAGCCAAAATGAGATGAGATGAGCCTATCGGCGCGCGGTTTTTCTGATTTCCTCTTTTCAGCTGCAACGGCCAAAACCCAGTGATCGTTGAGCTCGCGGAGACTCTTCACTTATCCCAGAAGGCACTGGGAATATGCAAATGATCTCCTCAAGACTCTTCCCCTGGTTTTTATATTATGCATACTGGCCATATACTTTGAGAAGATCACCCACTAGAAAAAAACCCTGATAGGATATATCATACCCCACATCTTACTGGTCAGAACGGTGGCAATGCACTTAAAAGAGATAGTTACTATATGACGATATATGTATAAAAATATGTGTGACTATAATGATATTTGTTGGAGACATGAAAGCCACAGATGAGACCTTCCTTCAGGTCATTAAGAAGAGTCCTTCAACATTTTCACATGTTTCAAAAAAGTGTTGAACAAACACTACTGTTACCCGAAATGTGTCACTAGATGGCAGCCATGTGCCGTATATTGTTTCCTTTGAGACTATTCTGTGCAGGATTTTTCCCAAATTACAATGAATGATACGTAATATACACACTAACCCCGGGTACAGGGACAGCTGGTTTCAAGGGCAAATTTTATTAAATGATTTTGTTTTTCACTTATTTTGAGCATCAGTTTGACCTTACACATGATTAGTTTGGCAATATGTCATCATAAAACAGCGTGTATAGATACATACACACTCATGGCCAAAAGTGTTAGCACCCTTGAAATTGTTCCAGAAAATGAACAATTATACATGTTTTGTTATACAAATGCTTATTTTGTTCGTGTGTATTGGAACAACATAAAAAAGAGGAAAAAAGGCAAATTGGACATACATTCACACCCTTTAAATAAGTAAATAACTAATCAATAACTTATTCTAACCATCAACAAGCTTTTTACACCTCTCAATTGAAATTTTGGACTACTCTTCTTATGCAAACTGCGCCAGGTCTCCCGTATTTGAAGGGGCCTTCTCCCAACAGCAATATTAAGATTTCTTCGCAGGTATTCAATGGGATTTAGATCCAGACTCATTGCTGCCACTTCAGAACTCTCCAGCGCTTTATATCCATCCATTTTTGGGGGCCTATTGAAGTATATTTGTCACGTCGACGGTAACCGCCGCCGTTCCAGCAGCGGCGGGGCCCGCCGCCTCATCTACTTACCCGCCCATGGCTCATCGCGCTGTGCCCGCCTCCTCCTCCTCACTCCCGTCCTCCCAGCACGTGGCTGTCCCACACAGGAGCCCTAGGCCGCGGGTGCTGGCTCTGCAGGTTTCTTAACCCTGCAGTGCCCGCCCAGTGGTCCTGGCCACCCAATCATCCAGCGGCCTATGGTATATCAGGCATCTCCAAGATGGTGGAGACGCCTGATTATCGTGTGCTAACCCTTGCGGTATTCTGACCGAGTTGTAGGGGTCCTCCCCACAACTTCTTTCTGTACTCAGTCCTGTACTCCATCTTGTACTCCGTCATGTACTCCGTACCCCGTCCTGTACTCTGTACTCAGTCCTGTACTCCGTCCTGTACTCCGTAATCTGTCCTGTACTCCTCACTCAGTCCTGTACTCCGTCTTGTACTCCGTACTCCGTACTCCGTCCTGTACTCCATATTCTGCCCTGTACTCCGTACTCTGCCCTGTGTTCCTGATCCGTCCTGTATCTCCAGTCCTTCCTGTGCTCTGGTTCCCTCAGTTGTTCTCTGGTCCTTTGAGCCGCCCCTCTTGGTTCTAGCTGTCGCTGTATCTGTCTTCCGAGGATCTACCCCTTACGGTCCCTGTATAGGGGTTGGCTCCACCTGGCGCGCTTGCCCCCGGGAGCTCCAGTTCCGCGATCCAGAGGATCCACTCTCGGACGTTGCCTTCCTTGGTCGTCACAGCATAATCAGGCCATGAACCCCGCTAGTGCCTCGGCGGCTACGCAGAAAGAGTTGCTCTTTTTGCGGGAGAACCAGACTAGAATAATGTCCTTCATGAAGTCCGCCTTACAAACTGCTGACCCTGGGAACATCCTGCTGCTAGCTGGGCTCCAGCAGGAGCTCACGCAGCAGCGTGATGCCCAGTCCCACATTCTGAGTTACATGGCGTCCGTAGATGACCAACTTCTGCCTCTTCAGTCTTCTGCGGCCGCTTTGGCTCTACCTAGGGACCCCGTATCTCACCCGCCACCACGCCTAGGAAAGCCCCCCAGGTATAGCGGTGACCCCAAGTTATGTAGGGGGTTTTTAAATCAGTGCCGGTTACACTTTGAGCTCCTGCCCCAGCAATAACCCTCTGATCGAGCCAAAGTAGCGTTTATTGTGTCCCATCTTGAGGGGGAGGCCTTGGCTTGGGTGAATCCCCTGTGGGAGAGAGATGACCCGGTGGTATCTAGCATACAGATCTTCTTGGATACTTTCCGCAGGGTATTTGACGAGCCTGGACACATGGCCTCTACCACTGAGGCTCTTTTCAACCTCCGTCAGGGATCTCTCAACATAGGACAGCATGCTATCCGCTTCCGGACACTATCCTCTGAGCTAGGGTGGAATAATGAGGCCTTGGTTGGGGCCATTTGGAGGGGACTCTCGGGAAAAATAAAGGATGAGCTTGCCGGCCGAGACACACCAACCACCCTGGAGGATCTCATATCGCTTGCCACCCATATAGATTTACGGTTTCAAGAACGCTCCCGAGAGTCAGTTAGGGAGAGGAGACCCTTTAGGCTATATCAAGCGCCCATTCCCCGCTCCTCGGTGTCTGCTAGTAATTCCGCTCCTGAGCCCATGCAGGTGGACCGAGTAAAGTTGTCCGAGCAATAACGCAGGGAGAGGATGACTCAGGGGTTATGACTTTAATGCGGCGGGGCCAATCATTTTGTGTGTACCTGCCTGGAGAGGCCAGGAAACGCCTCCACCTAGGCCAGGTAAGAGAGGCCTCCCTAGGTGATACTGATTCCTCTCTGCCCCTTACCGTTTCGGCTCTAATTGTTTTAGGTCAGGAATGTAAATCTGTGGAGGCGTATGTGGACTCGGGTGCGGATGGTAACTTCATCTTGCTCAAGGAAGTGGATCAGTTCCGGATTCCTGTCGTTACTCTAGAGAATCCACGCACAATCGTCTCTGTGGATGGCAAACCGCTACCTGAACCCATCACCATGGTCACCGTCGAGGTGGAATTACAAGTTGGAGCACTTCACCGGGAGAAGATTGCCTTTTACGTCCTGCCTAAATTGTCCCACGCCGTGCTCCTCTGCCTACCCTGGCTACGCTTACATGACCATGTTCTGGATTGGCGTTCTGGGGAGATCCTACATTGGGGAAACTCCTGCCATGAACACTGTTTGTGTCGGTACCTCGTCCTGGATCACTGCAAGCTCTGGCCGATCTTCCTGGACTTCCTACGGCTTATCTGTATGCCGAAGTCTTCAGCAAGAAAGAGGCAGAGACCCTGCCACCGCATCGGTCCTACAATTGCCCAATAGAGTTGATTCCAGGAGCTACTCCACTCAGGGGGAGAACCTATCCACTATCTCCAGCAGAGACCTCAGCCATGTCTGAGTACATCTGGGAAAACTTGGCCCGGGGTTATATTCGGAAGTCTTCCTCTCCTGCTGGAGCAGGGTTCTTCTTCGTCCGGAAGAAAGATGGATCCCTGCGGCCGTGTATTGACTACCGAGGCTTGAACAGTATCACAGTCAAAAATAGGTATCTCCTCCCGCTAATCCCTGAACTCTTTGACCGTTTGAGAGGGGCCCGGATCTTTACCAAATTGGATCTGCAGGGAGCCTATAACTTGATCCGAATCCGTGCCGGGGACGAGTGGAAGACAGCCTTCAATACTCGGGATGGCCATTACGAGTATTTGGTCATGCCTTTTGGTCTCTGCAATGCCTGGTGGTTTTCCAGGAGTTCGTTAATGAGATCTTCCGAGACCTGCTGTACTCATGTGTCATCGTATATCTAGATGACATCCTCGTCTTTTCACCTGACTTGTCCTCCCATCGGAGGAGTGTTCGGCTGGTCCTGCTACGCCTACGGGAGAACCGACTCTATGCTAAACTGGAGAAATGCCTGTTTGAGCAGACTTCATTGCCCTTCTTAGGGTATATTATCACGGACTCCGGTGTGAAGATGGATCCTGAGAAATTATCTGCTGTTCTCTTGTGGCCACGTCCGGTCGGAGTAAAAGCCATCCAACGGTTCCTGAGTTTCGCCAATTTTTACAGGCAGTTCATCGCTCACTTTTCTTCAGTGACCAAGCCCATCTCCGCTCTGACCCGAAAAGGGACAAAAGCAAACATTTCGCCTTCAGAAGCCAAAAAGGCCTTTCTTGCCCTGAAACGGCTACAGCCCCGATTTTACACCGGCCGATAGTTAGTAGGCCCTTCATCCTAGAGGTGGATGCATCCTCCACCGAAGCTGGGGCGGTCCTTTCCCAGTGAACATCTTTGGGTCACTTGGTGCCTTGTGGGTTCTTCTCTAAGTCATTCTCTCCCGCAGAATGCAACTATTCAATTGCAGATCGGGAATTACTGGCCATTAAGATGGCTCTGGAGGAGTGGTGGTATCTTCTGGAGGGGGCAGTCCATCATTTCATAATCTTCATGGACCACAAGAATTTGGCATATTTTCAGTCTGCGCAAAGGCTCAACTCCAGGCAAGCCAGGTGGTCACTGTATTTTTCCCGCTTTGACTTCAAACTCCATTTTCGGCCTGGGGATAGGAATACCAAGGCTGATGCCCTATCCAGGTCCATGCAATCACCTGAGACTGAAGAGGTTCCTTCATATATCATTGAGCCTGCCGAAGTTATCAACGTGGCACCCATGACGCTCTCTCCAATTCTGCCAGGCAAGACTTTCGTCCTACAGAATAAGAGGTCGGAAGTACTGGACTGGGGGCACTCCTCCAAGATTGCAGGTCACGTCGGAGTCAAGAAGACCCTCAGCCTTCTCTCTCGCTACTATTGATGGCCTTCTCTTTGTCAAGATGTGACAGATTTTGTAGCCTCCTGCACGACTTGTGCACGGAACAAAGTACCAAGGAGTCTGCCGTCCGATCTACTTCACCCTCTGCCTCCCCCTGAGGCCCCTTGGCGACAGATCGGTATGGACTTTGTTACTGATTTACCTGGCTCTTCCGGGTGTACTACTGTCCTAGTAGTGGTCGATCGTTTCTCCAAGATGGCCCATTTTATCCCGTTGCCCGGATTACCTACGGCACCTGAGTTGGCCAAGGTCTTCATCCACCAGATCTTTAGACTTCATGGACTCCCTCAACGAATTGTCTCTGATCGAGGGGTCCAGTTTACCTCCTGATTCTGGAGAGCACTCAGCAAACTCATGGGTATATCGCTGGATTTCTCCTCCACCTATCATCCTCAGTCCAATGGGCAAGTGGAATGGACCAATCAGGTATTGGCAGCCTACCTGCGTCACTTTTCTAATGCCCATCAAGACAAGTGGGTGTCCCTCTTGCCATGGGCAGAGTTCACCCATAACAATCATCCTAATGAGTCCACCACTAAAGCCCCGTTCTTTTTGGTTTCTGGCCAGAACCCTGGTGTTCCACTACCTCTCTTCTGAGTTTTCTCAGGTCTGGAGGGAGACCAGAGGCATTTGAAAAATCCAGTATCCGGATTAAGAGACATGCTGACAAGAGACGCAGGGACCTTCCGCCATACCAACCTGGAGACAAAGTCTGGCTTTCAACCAAGCATATCCACCTAAAGATACCTTCTAACAAACTGGGGCCCTGGTACATCAGCCTGTTTGAGGTTCTTGGACGCATTAACAACGTGGCTTACAAATTGAGGTTGCTGGCTTCTCTCCGGGTGCCTAACGCCTTCCATGTCTCGCTTCTTAAACCTGTAGTTCTTAATCGGTATCGCCCTGTGCCACCTCATTCCCCTCAGCCAGTAGGGGCCGATAAGATCTTTGAAATAAGAGATATTCTAGTCATGAAAAGAGTTCGGGGGCGAACCTTCTTCCTTATCGATTGGAAGGGTTTTGGTCCTGAGGAGAGGTCCTGGGAACCTAGAGAGAATGTTAATGCTCCACTTATTTTAAGGAAGTTTTTGTCCAATCTCAGGAAGGGGAGACGTAAAGGAGGGGTACTGTCATGTCGGCGGTGACCGTCACCGTTCCAGCAGTGGCGGGGCCCGCTGTCGCCTCCACTTACCCGCCCATGGCTTGTCGCGCTGTGCCCACCTCCTCCTCCTCGCTCCCGTCCTCCCAGCGCGGCTGTCCAGCGCAGGCGCCCTAGGCCGCGGGCACACCCTCTGCAGGTTTCCTAACCCTACAGTGCCCGCCCTGTGGTCCTGGCCGCCCAATCATCCAGCGGCCTATGGTATATCAGGTGTCTCCAAGATGGTCCTCCCTACAACTCCTTTCTGTACTCAGTCCTGTACTCCGTCTTGTACTCCGTACCCCATCCTGTACTCTGTACTCAGTCCTGTACTCCGTCTTGTACTCCGTACCCCGTCCTGTACTCTATACTCAGTACTGTACTCCGTACCCCGTCCTGTACTCTGTACTCAGTCCTGTACTCCATACTCCATCCTGTACTCCTCACTCAGTCCTGTACTCTGTCTTGTACTCTGTACTCCGTCCTGTACTCCGTCCTGTACTCAGTACTCTGCCCTGTGTTCCTGATCCGTCCTGTATCTCCGGTCCTTCTTGTGCTCTGGTTCCCCCATTTGTTCTCTAGTCCTTTGAGCCGCCCCTCTTGGTTCTAGCTGTCGCGGTATCTGTCTTCCGAGGGTCCGCCCCTAACGGTCCCTGTATAGGGGTCGGCTCCACCTGGCGCGCTCGCCCCCGGGAGCTCCAGTTCCGCTATCCAGAGGGTCCACTCTTGGATGTTGCCTTCCTTGGTCGCCACAATATTTGAGGTCACTGTCCTGCTGGAAGACCTATGACCTAGAATGCAAACCCAGCTTTCTGACACTGGGCACTACATTGTGACCTAAAATCCTTTGGGTATCTCCAGATTTCATGATGCCTTTCACACAGTCAAGACACTTAGTGCCAGAGGCAGCAAAACAACCCCAAAACATCTTTAAGCATCCACCATATTTCACTGTAGGTACTGTGTTCTTTTCTTTGTAGGCCTCATTGTAGATCTCATTACATTTTTGGTAAACAATAGAATGATGTGCTTTACCAAAAATTTTATCTTGCTCTCATCTGTCCACAAGGCGCTTTCTCCAAGGGATCTTGGCTAACTCACGTACATTTTGGCAAACTGCAATTTTGCCTTTTTATGTCTCTGTGTCAGCAGTGGTGTCCTCATGAGTCTCCTGCCACAGCGTTTCATTTCATTCAAATATCGACAAGTAGTTTGCGCTGACACTGATGCTCTCTGAGCCTGCAGAACAGCTTGAATTTCTTTGGAACTTGATTGGGGCTGCCAATTCATCATTTTTCTCTGCCATCCATGTCAAAAGAGATTAACTACAGTGTCATGGATTGTAAACCTCTTGATTATGTTGTGCACCATGGGCAAAGGAACATCAAGATCTTTGAAGATGGACTTGTAACCTTCAGATTTTTCTGAAGAGTCCTCTTCTCTCTTTTCTCCATGCATGATGATTAGAGTATTCACCAGCCAGTGGGTGCCTGTGCAATAAATAAATTAAAAAAAAATGGCTTGGGGTCCCTTCTATTTTTGAGAACCAATGTGTCATGTACTGTCATGTTCGCCATATCTGTCATGTCGCAAGATGCCTGGAGCAGTGTGCACGCGCGCCTTACCTCATGGCTGCACGCTGTTGTTGGGTAATCATCCGTCTGTGTCTGACTCTGCAATCCGCTGTATTCCTGGAAACCCCTGATCATGTGACCTTTCCAATGTTCCAGTCTGCTCTGGTTCTGCAATCCGCTGTATTCCTGGAACTCCCTGATCATGTAACCTTCTCTATGGTTCTATCCAGGCTGTTCTAGCAATGCTCTCTGTGATCCTGGAGGATCTGAACTCAAAGTCCCTCCCTGGTCCTGACCCGGAAGTACTGATGCTATGGTGCTATATCAGACCACCCCTCCCTATGGTCAGGGCCTGATTATTGTGTTGCTTCCCTGCATGGCTGTTTGGTCTGCTCGGTCGCTCCCTGTATTCTGTGCCCCTGCACTCTGCCCTGTCATGCGTCTCTGCACACACTCTGTGCTTGTACTCTGCCTCTTGTTTCATGCCATGTCTTGTGTTGTCTCTCGTGCCATGTTTGTCCTTGCCTTGCTTTGCCTTAGCCTGTTTTGCTATGTCTTGCCTTAGCTATTCTTTGACTTGTAGTACTTCCGCTGTTCTCTGCCTTGCCTGTTTCGCCATGTCTGGTCTTTGCTATTCTGAGCCTTGTAGTATTTCCTCTGTTCTCTGCATGCGCAGGACCCTGTCTTGTATGTTGAACCTGATCCTGGCGTGCCCCTTGGCACGCGCAGGACTCTGCCTTGTACCTTGTGCCTTGGTGTGTCTCTACACACGCACCCTGTCTAGTTTGCTGAACTCTGAACCCTGGCGTGTCCCCTACACACGCACCTTGCCTTGCACCTTGCTTTGAACCCTGGCGTGTCCCCTACACATGCACCCTGCCTTGCACCTTGTCCTGGACCCTGGTGTGCCCCTAGCACGCACCCTGCCTGGAATCCAGCATTGGATCTCGGCGTGTTCCCTAACACGCACCATGCCTGGAGATCTGTTGTGCCTCCTTTCCTGAACCCTGGTTTGCCTGCCGGATGCCCGGAACCTGCCGATCGCTGCCAGAGATCGTAAGCCTGATGACTGCGGCCTGATGTCCGGAGCTGATGTCCGCAGCCTGATGCCCTGATCATGTCGATCGTTGCCAGCTGTCCGGAGTCTGATGCCATTGTGCCTTTGCCTGTACCCAGGCATGCCTCCTGGCACGTACCATGCTATGGACCTTGGTGTGCCCACGCACGCACCTTGCCGTGTTTACTTGTCCTCACGTTTGCACTGAATGTTATTCCGAAGTTGTCTTAATGAAGATAACTTGAACTTACGTCTTGTCCTGTCTGGCTTCCTGCTCGTCCTTGTCATCAGACACTCGCATATAGTGTCCCCCTGAGCCGGCCGTCTGGTCCCAGCAGTCGTGGTGGCTCACCCCCTTGGTCTTGCCCCTGACACTCCCTGTATAGGGGGTGGTTTCTCACAAGGTCAGCTCGCCCTCGGTGGGTGGGTGCCACGACCCAGAGGGTCCACTCAAAAAATCGGCTCAGCAGGAGCTGAGTCCGTCACACAGTGCAGGCAAAACTGACAGCTGTGAGCTGCAGCCCCCAGATGTCAGCTTTAAATTGGCTGGTTATCAAAGATAGAGGGGTGCCCATGTCATTCTTTTTTAAGTATTTAAATAAATAATTTACAAAAATGGTATAGAGTCCCTCCATTTCTGAAAATTAGCTAAGATAAAGCAGACAGCTGGGGGGCTGATATTCTCAGACTGGGATATTGCCCCCCAAGCATAAAAATAGCAGCCGCCCGAGAAAAGGCTCTTTTATTAGATTCACCAATTTTGGTGCTTTTCCCGGCTGTTCACACTTGTCCTGGTGGGGTGGCAAGTGGGGTAACATTTACCTATTATGCCTATTTATTACTGTAAAATTTATAAAAACACACCATATTGCTCACATGTTCAATGAGAAAATAATTCATATTCAGGAAGATCCGAATGGTTTGGAGAGCAATCACATAAGTGATGCAAACATTCTCCAAGCCAGCTGGAACACATTGAGCAGAGCGTGAGAAGTACTGCCTGACCATGCCCAGCGGTGATGTCATTGAGGTTACTGCCAGTCACAGGCAGAGCTTCTCATGCACTCCTCAGTGTGTTCCAGCTGGCATGGAGAGCTGTCGCATCACTGATGTGACTGTTCTCCAAACCATCTGGATCATCGTGGAACAGATATGGATTATCTTCTCATCGGACAAGTGAGGAATATGGTGTTTTATTATTTTTATTTTTAAAAATCAATGGGTAAAGGAGGGTGGGGAGTTTTATTTCAATTAAAGGTCTTTATTCTTGCTGAGTCTTCATTACAATTTTACTATGGAGTTAGTAATAGGGGCATCTTATAGACACCTCTCCATTACTAACCTATAGCCTAGATGTCAGCTGACATTACAAAGCTGACATCAACTCCACAAATATTACCCCACTTGCCTCCACACCCGGGCTAGTGGGAAGAGCCAAGCAAATAATAATAAATGCCGCTTTTCTGGAGTGACTGCAGGATGCTATTTTTAGGCTGGGGGGCAATATCGGCCCCTTCCCAGTTTGAGAATACCATCCCTCAGCTCTCTGCTTTAGTTTAGCTGGTTGTCAAAAAATGAGGGGGACCTTACTCCTTTTTTATTATTTGCTTGAATTATTTTTAATAAATGGCTTAGGGAATCCTCTATTTTTGAAAAGCAGCTAAGATAGCCCTAACAGCTGAGGGATCCAGCCTGGAGCTGTCATTTTTGCCTGTGCTGGTTGTCAAAAATAGAAGGGACTGCAGGTCATTTTTTTATTTATTTCTTGCACAAGCACCAGCTGGTGAGTACTCTCATCATCGTACGCCTGCTCTAGCTGCTATAAGCAAGAGCAGCCATGTGATGATAAGAGTAGCATTCTCAACAGCCGATACCTGTGTCCAGCAGAAACCTTTTAACCACGTTCAGGCTGCAAAACCCAAACAATAACATGGACTTCATGTAGAAGTCCGTGTTTGGGGTCTGTGCACGGACATTAGGTGTTCGATACGGACCCTAAACTTTATTGTTCGGGTTCGCCCATTACTATTTATTAGTATTTTTTTTGCTGAATAGAATAGCATAGTTGTCTATAATCACGGGTGTAAATACTGTTTAAATGAATTACTTGGCTGCTTACTGTAGTTCTGCTAAAATTGCCAATCTGCTGCAGATCTACCATTTCTCTGAATTCTGAGCATTGTATATACCCGCCTGCACCACTTAGTGGCGGCTTTTGGTGTACAGTGTGCATAGGCAGAAAGCTGCCAATCAGTGATGGCGGAGGAGTTATGTAGAACTCATGTACATGAAGGAATACCTGGCAGGAGGTTTACTAGTCCACTAGTGATAATTTCTTGCTGATAAATCAGTGATTTTGTCAAAACTACAGAAAGTAGCCCAGTAAGTGATACATCACTAAACTCAGGGTCTCTATCTCTACATTCTGCTGCTGTCAGATTGAGTGAAAAAATCCTGGTGATAGATTCACTTTAAGACCCTTGATTCTGTAGTTTTAGGCCATAGCGGAGATTTTGCTTGAGGCCCTTGAGCTTCAAGTTATCCCACTATGACTACGCCATTCCAAGCAGAGGCGTACTGTGAAAAAAAATATAGTGCACCCATAGTTTTTGGCTCATTGAGTTCTATGGGCGATGTATTCATCTTTTTGCTTTTATAGTGGCATCTGCAGAAGCCATTTGATCGGGGTGTACCTGAGACAGAGGCCTACTGATGACTCACACGGGACTGGTATATGAATTCTCATTAGGATGGGTAGCCATAAAACATACTGTATATACATTATGGCCTTTTTGTTTAACCCCCCGCTGACATTGCTATACTGAATGTAGGAAACAACACCCTTGCGATAATGAGACGGCGTGATGCGATTATCTTATCTGACGGTATTGTCAGGTTAAAACGCTCACTCTATCAGCATCTAATAGGAATCTGGCATTTATCTAATCCCAGGGCCCATTGTTCCTCATTGAAAACTGCTTTCTTTATCCTCCTATGGAAGATAGCAGGATCCCAGGCAGCCAGTCTATTAACCCCGGCTAACCTTCCTTACACGAAATCGCACCCTGACCTCTCTGTGTTGGCTGTGACCTGACAAGCTAAGCATCATGGGATGTGAACCGGACTGATTTAATAAAAGAAGCGGCTGAATTATATTAATGAAAGGTGAACATAAGAAAAAGTTTGAAAAGCAGGGAGATAACAAAACAAAAGATAGAGTCACATGTAAGAAAAACGAGGTTATGTCCGGCAGTAATCATTACATTGTTTTTTTTTAATTGTTTTTTTTTTTTTTACAATTTCTTGCTGTTCCTTTTTTTAGGAAGTATTTATTATATAGTTATCATTTTAATTGTATTACTTACCATAGTTTTTAATGCATTTTTTCTTGTGATCACCATTTTTTTTTTTTTTAAATAAGCCATATATTTTGTTGATTGATTTTTGAATATATAACTATAGCAGCCAGGGCTCATATTTTCTTACTCAAAGCACCAAATCCCCTGCTTAAGAGCTTGCAGCATACTGTTTGTATCGAACTTAAAGAGAATCTGCCAACAAATCGGCATAATGAAGGGGCCTGATTCCAATGATGTGTCATTTACTTAGCTACTCGGTGCTCAGCTATGTTGACACGGAGTTCTATGAAGAGTTCTTCAAGGAGCAATCACTTCAGGAATCCTTTTTTTTGGGGGATAATTTTTGGAGGAATTTTGCGTTTCCTGAAACTCATCCTGAAGCAGTTTTATGAGGCTTTAAAATTAATTTTTTTTCCGAGTAATTTTTGGCAGCATTTTAATTGGAGAGTGCCTAGTTAGGAGAGGTTTCTTCAGGATTCACTTCGAAGGCATGATGTGGTCTTTTATTTTTTTCAAAAGAAAAAAAAAATCCTCATATGAATAGCAAAGCTTACTCCCTTTTGAAGCCTAGGGAGCGTAGCTTAAGCAGGAAGAGCAGAGTGGTAGAGGCAAAAACGCACTTTGTAAAAGCTTTTCATCTCACTCCAATGCTGGATTCACAGCTACACTGCTACTGCCTCTAAACATGTGTCTCCCAGGGACAGGTTAGCAGGAATCCTTGATGTCTGTGTGTGCTGCGTGGGGGAAACATCTTTGCATTTAGTCTCTGACCACTACCTCAAAGACATCTGAAAATTATTAACAGAAGCATACAGTCTAGATCACGTGAAGTCATTATTTCCCTCTACTCCTCTTTGGTCAGACCTCATCTGGAATATTGTGTCCAGTTTTGGGCACCACATTTTAAAAAAGACATCAACAAACTGGAGGAAGTTCAGAAAAGAGCGACCAGAATGGTGACCGGTCTGCAAACCCTGTCTTATGAGGAAAGGTTGCAGGATTTGGGAATGTTTAGTTTGCAAAAGAGAAGACTGAGAGGAGACTTAATAGCTGTCTACAAATATCTAAAGGGTTGTCACATTGTAGAAGGATCAACTTTATTCTCATTTGCACAAGGAAAGACTAGAAGCAATGGGATGAAACTGAATGGGAGGAGACACAGATTAGATATTAGAAAAAACTTTTTGACAGTTAGAGTGATCAATGAGTGGAACAGGCTGCCACAAGAAGTGGTGAGTTCTCCTTCAATGGAAGTCTTCAAACAGAGGCTGGACAGACATCTGACTGGGATGATTTAGCGAATCCTGCTTTGAGCAGGGGGTTGGACCAGATGGCCCAGGAGGTCCCTTCCAACACTACGATTCTATGATTCTATGATTAGAGATAGAGTCTTCAGAGGGGAAAACTTAGGAGAAATGCAAGCTGCAAGTGATATGATGTCTAGAAATAATGTTATTCTTCATGTGCACATATGACAGCATCTTCTGAAAAGTCGCGTTTTATGTTTTGGTACGGGTTTTCTCACCCTAACATAGGTCCCCATGTCACTAAGCAGCATTTAAATAATTAGAGAACCAATTGCTTTCCTACATGACATTATTTTCTATTCTGGCATCAAAATTGTAGTATGAGAATTTGAGTTCATTGTAACTATTTCAGCCAAATACTGTAAAACGTTGTGTCTACATCAGCCGCGCCATGCTGTCAATCTGACCAGGTAATTTGATTTGTTCACATGATACGCTGCAGATACAGAGCTCTAGACAATGGATTGTGCTAATTAGTGATAAGAAGCTTCATTTCTGATTGGTATTGAATCAAGGTGAAAATTGACACATCACATCATCTTTAAAGCAATAATTACCACAGGAAAGAATCTGCCCAAAAATTCATTATTTTGCACAAACGTTTCAAACTGTGAAATGAAGTAGCAGTGGTAATAACAGCAGTACAGTAGGTATTGTACTGATATCAGAAGGGTCCCTGGCCAGGTTCAATGGTCATCAAGGCGTTTTTACCAAAATTCTGACTTAAAATTCTTTGAAATGTCACAATTGTTTTTAGAAACTCAAATCTGAGCAAAAAGTTTGCAACTTTTGTTGCTTTTATGCCAGCCAAAGTTGTCGCATCTGGGGCAAGATGTGATAGGTTGAAGCCTGCCTGACAAATTTATCATGAGTGCCATAAATTAAACCAGAAATGTACGTCAGCCCCTAGCTGGAATAATATTTCTGTCCGAAGTGCATGGCAGTTGTAAGACGTGCCAAATTCGTTACCATCGCTCTTAATGAATTTGGCACGTCTTAATCCAACAATGCCTTCACTAAGAATATAGTTGAGCTGATCTGCAGAGATTCATATTTGGCAAATCCGGATTATTTTAAAGGCTAATTTGAGTTGGATTGAAGCAATCCTCGGTATAATTAATGTTCTTTATTTTGCCCTGAGGTCACTGCAGACTCCAGAGCTGAATAAATGTAGGATGTAAAACAACACAAAAATAAAAACCTCATCGCTTACCTGTCGCGCCGCTCCCGCAGACTGTCGCCAATCCTCTGCACCTCTTCTTTTACCCTTTCCCATCGCGCACTTCCTCTTCATCCACTTCACAACAGTCCCACCCTGGCTTACAGCATGTCTATTCTTCTAAAGTCACTGTGCGCCATGCCATCAATCGGGTGACGTGTGTGGTAATGTTGTGACATCACGATGTGCATTGCTGTGACATGGCACACAGGGATGTCAGAGGCCTAGTCCAGTCAAAAAGTCCTGGTCTGGAGTGAACGGTGGGTGTGTCGAAGAGATGAGTGGTGAGGTGAGCATTGCTATTATTTTTTCATTAACTTGTTTTCCTAGCCCGCTATACTTCAGCAAAAAAATGAAAGCCACAACCGGCGCCATTTTGATGACTTTGCTCAGAGTGAAATGCCAAAAAAATCTGCATTCTGGAAAATATTAATTTTTGTAAAATTGGAGAAAATTGAGTCTTTTTCTATCAAAATTGCTCATCTCAAAAACAAAACATGCAGCATAACACCAGACTTACTGAATAAGGGCTAGCATGCTCCATTTGGAGAAAATGTAAAAAAAATGACACAAAGAAAGCCTGTCAGCAGAATTTTGCTTGTTAAAATAAAGGCATGGCTATAATGGCACTGTTATACAGATTAAACACATTCCTTTAATGAAGAAATCTACATGGTGGTTGTTCTTTAATCAGCACTTGAAGTTTTTTTCTAATATGCTTTACTTGCATAGGGGCGGAACATTTTGTACAGTCTTTGGGCGCTGCTCCGGCCCTTCTGACTTCCTCTGGTGTCTGTATGACAGGTCACCACTTTGTGAGTGATCTGCCTCCTGTCTGAAAGTTCATATCAGTACTGTCTTTGTCATGAGCGGCACTTACTCAGATTCATCTTCAGTAAAATGGCGCCGGTGGCAGTGCATGTGCAGATTGAGATCTCGGCTCAATGAAATCTCTAAATGATGTAACTGAGCCGAGACCTCAATCGGCCCATGAGTCGCCACTAGCACCATATTACTGAAGACCGCTTGGACACCTATCTGCACAATCGCTGCCCACGATGAGGACGGCACTGGCATGAACTTTCAGACAGGAGGCAGGTCACTCATAAAGGAGTGACCCGTCATACAGACACCAGAGACAGGTGGATAGGATGGAGCAGGAGCCGAAAACTCTACCCCCAGTCCTGCCCCCATGCACCCAAAGGTAAATTACCCAAAACATAAAATTCTGATTAAAGAACAACCACAAAGTGGATTTCTTCACTACTTGTACCTATTTAATATATATATCAGCGCCACCATTGTGGTCAATCTTATATTTCAACATGTAAAATCGTGCTGACAAATAATCTATAAAATACAACTGGCAATAGTGTTTTGAATTAAGGAAACAGCAAAAAATGCTGATACAAATGTGGGGAAAATTCCAGTCTATGTCTAGATTCCCTTTCTTTTTATTGTCATAATTAGTTTGCCAATCTAAATCGAAATTAAGACCCCCTTCAAACGACCATATGAAATTGATACTGGAAAAAACAGTACTGGTGTCATCAGTGTTTTGATTCAGTGTGTAATTAGTGTGCCAGCAGTATTTTTAGACTTAGGCCATGTTCACATGGTCAGTATTTGGTCAGTTTTCTACATCAGTATTAGTAAGCCAAAACCAGGAGTGGTGACGTGTTTCTATTAGACTTTTCTACTGATTGCTCCACTCCTGGTTTTAAGTTACAAATACCGATGTCAAATACTGACCAAATATTGAATGTGTGAACGTAGACTTAGGCGAAACAAAAAGCAATTCCAAAGTTCCTCCTATACTTTGCAATATTAAATAAGTACAGCACATGGATGGCACACGGATGGCATCCATGTGCTGTACATGTTTTACATGGCCCCACAGCCTTAAATTAGCCCTTGTCATTTGTGCTGCCAGTAAAAAAGGTCATGTCTCCGTGCTGTTTGTACGGACACAAGGTCCTTGTAAAAAGTACAGACATGTGAGCACTGTCCAATAGATTATAATAGGTAAAAGTGGTAAAAGGATACCACACGTAGACACAGATGTTTAAGGTGGAGCTATCATGGCATACCAAAGATAATTCTTTCATTCCTATGCAATTTACAAGTTGATTACTGGCACTGCCACCAACCTTACGCTACCTTACCACAATGAGTATTTGTTGAGCTTTTGATGTTACAGATTTTCTGTAGCATTTCTGCACCTATTAGCTGAATTACCTCCTGCATCATCCTTATCGCTGTGAGAAATTTTCCGCCTTTGCAAATAAATCATGTCTCGCGCTTGTGCAGTATGATTTGCCCAATTGCGGGCAAAGCCAAAAAGCAGAAATACGTCAGCAAATGTATTTTCGGTACATGGAAGTAGTTCCAGTACATTAGACGGAAACACATTTTGCCGGCGCATGCGCACTTCTGCTTTTCGACTTTGCCCGCAGTTGGGCAAAGCATACTGCGCAAGTGCGAGAAACTATTTGTCTGCTCAGACGCAAAATTTCTCACAGCGATGAGGATGATGCAGGAGGCGTCATCCACGTCCAGGACAGCGAGCCGCAGCCAGGGAGGAAGGGTGGAATGGCCTGAAGCCACATCCATTGGACTGGACATACCCGATTAGAATACAGCATGGAAGAAATATAAAAAGTTTTTTCAGGGCTGTACAGGGGGAGTCAGGGGTTACAGAAGTATTTATGGAACGTACAGCAGACGCTGACTAAGATGATATTTTAGCTGGTATGACACAAAAATGGTGATAGGTTCCCTTTAAGCTTTAATTTAAGCTGCTTTGTTTTCTGTACTTCCTGGTATTTGTCTTTGGCAAAACTTTAATATATGTATAGATAACATGCATGTTAGAGCATTTCCGCAGCAAAATTCCACTGAAACGCCTTGTGTTGTTTACCCGTAGATTTTCCTTTTCTAATGCAATTGTATTGGAATATCGACACTTAAAACTTAGCGTACTGATAAGAGAGGTTGACTTGTGGCAGATTTCATACACGTACCACATGTAAAAAAGATCCTCCTGCCGTGGCCATGAGACGTCTATAAATTACATTCACTTTGCTGGAATTGAAAATTGTTGCTTTTTTTGTTCAACAAAATCGTGGGAACTTAACCTTAGTCTAAGGTATGGAAGCAGTGTATGGAGAGATACAGGTGTAACGGCATTGCGAATTGTCATCTACCTAATGAAGGATAATTTGGAGATTATTATTATTATTAGTCCAACTTTTCCTAAATTGCAAAATATAGATATCAAAGATGCAATAAATTCACGTGATTGATTGTTCCCTGTTTTGTACAATTCTGGATTGACTTCAATCCTTAACGAACCAAATGTTCATTCTCGTCTTTTATCAGACATCCTAGAACTGAGCCGACAACCAGGCAATACAACATCTGTGGGCATTGTGAAGTGGGTTCTTAACTTAGTGGGTTACTTGACTTTTTTTGTAGCTTTACAATCATTTTTAATGCTTCAATCTACAACCACAATGGATGTTGTGAAAAAGTCAGGGCTAATTATTATAGGATGAGCATAATGTGGGGGCGAAAACAGGTAGAGGTAAAAATCCTTCACATTATAAGAATCACAATGTACAAGCTATTTCTTTAGCAGATGACAAAGGCTTTGCATTGCTTGTCCACAATGGATCTGCTAATTTCACCTTCCAATGAGGCCTACACCTTCACCCTCCTAGGGCAAACGCTACACCTGCTTTTCAGCGGCATTACAAAGAGAGCTTTATCTGCCGTCTATGCAGGCCAATCCTTTGTACTTCTGTTTTATCCCCCTCTCTTACTCCTTTCTCTCTTCCTTATTTCAATGGTATAACAAAGAATTGTTGTTGTGAAAAGATTCCTGGCTAAATAACCTTGATTCATAACAACATCTTAGCCTTCTATGCTATTTTCTATTGTTGACCCACAATATAAAAGAAGGAGACACTGAGAATTGTAAGGGAAAGGAACGTAAGATTAATTTTCACTTGTTTCCACTGTTCTCCTGAATATTTGCAGCCAGGGATTTTGTATTTGATGGGTTAGGAGTGCAGACTATTCATCATTAATTTGTGGAAAATTAAAACTCCAAATATTCTCCATCTAAACCTTTTCTGCTACATAGGTTACCATACTTCAAATTTATTCTTTTAAGAAAAAAAACTTAAAGCACCACTCCAGTGGGTTTTTTTCCACCACTGGAGTGAAGCTTTAAATGTAAACAACATACCTTAATTCATATACTCACCCTCCGGGGTCTTCCTCATTTTTCGGCACTGCTCCAGTCCCACGACACTATCTTGTGAGCACAGCTTCCGAGTGGCCAAAAGTCTGAAGCTACGTCAAAGAACTCAATGCTCAAGTCTATGCAGAACCAGGCTCTGATTGACTTGAATTAAAAAGTGAGCGCCGCACAGTTCCATGAGAACTGGTGGTGGAGACTAACAGGAGTGGCAGTGAACACAGATGAAATCGCCGAAA